>NC_041396.2:298322321-298612169 GCF_900747795.2 Erpetoichthys calabaricus | reverse complement strand
GGGTCCAGTCAAGGTGGTCAAAGTAGCTGAGCGTGTTATCCGACAGTTGACATTAGGGCAAGCTGTCAGTGTATCTTTGATTCATTCTTTTTTATGTATGAGTGAATACAAATGCATACAAGACCCTCACAATTTAATTGATATTGAATTGATTTTGGGAAATACTTTACTGAACTCCTTGGAGGAGAGAAGTTTGTTTCATGTTCAGTGGTGCTGCCCGCTTTATGCCATCTGTCTGGGGTGACGGAGAGTTCAGAGGATGACCCAGCCTATATAATAAAGTTCAAGCAAACCTTCACCATCATCTGTTTTACAATATAAACCCAATTGTTTGTTTTGTATGTTCAGCATCGCACAGCCCTATAGAGTATCTATATACAGGTATTTGTGAGTGGCAAAAGTATGTGAACCTTTGCTTTCAGTGTCTGGTGTGACCCCCTTTTCAGCAATAACAGCAACTAAACGTTTCCGGTAACTGATGATCAGTCCTGCACACCACACCGGCTTGGAGGAATTTGAGCCCATTCCTCCATACAGAACAGCTTCAACTCTGGGATGTTGGTAGGTTTCCTCACATGAACTGCTCGCTTCAGGTCCTTCCACAACATTTCGATTGGACTTTGACTTGGCCATTCCAAAACATTCACTTTATTCTTCTTTAACTATTTTTTGGTAGAAGGACTTGTGTACTTCGGGTCGTTGTCTTCCTGCATGACCCCACCTTCTCTTGAGATTCAGTTCATGGACAGATGTCCTGACATTTTCCTTTCGAATTCTCTGATATAATTCAGAATTCATTGTTCCATCAATGAAGGCAAGCCGTCCTGGCCCAGATGCAGCAAAACAGGCCCAAACCATGATACTACCACCACCATGTTTCACAGATGGGATAAGGTTCTTATGCTGGAATGCAGTGTTTTCCTTTCTCCAAACATAACACTTTTCATTTAAACCAAAAAGTTCTATTTTGGTCTCATCCGTCCACAAAACATTCTTCCAATGGCCTTCTGGTTTGTCCACGTGATCTTTAGCAAACTGCAGACGAGCAGCAATGTTTTTTTTGGAGAGCAGTGGCTTTCTCCTTGCAACCCTGCCATGCACACCTTTGTTGTTGAGTGTTCTCCTGATGGTGGACTCATGAACATGAACATTAGCCAATGTGAGAGAGGCCTTCAGTTACTTAGAAGTCACCCTGGGGTCCTTTGCGACCTCGCCGACTATTACACGCCTTGCTCTTGGAGAGATCTTTGTTGGTCGACCACTCCTGGGGAGGGTAACAATGGTCTTGAATTTCCTCCATTTGTACACAATCTGTCTGACTGTGGATTGGTGGAGTCCAAACTCTTTAGAGATGGTTTTGTAACCTTTTCCAGCCTGAGGAGCATCAACAACTCTCTTTGTGAGGTCCTCAGAAATCTCCTTTCTTTGTGCCATGATACACTTCCACAGACATGTGTTGTGAAGAGCAGACTTTGATAGATCAAAGCTCAGGGTGCCCACTTACACCTGATTGTCATCCCATTGATTGAAAACACCGGACTCGAATTTCACCTTCAGACATGCCTCCCATGTCCAATCCGTGTCGGGTTGGGCGCTTATATAGCGCCTTTGTTATACCATATATGCTAATATCCTCCCGGTCAAAAAATAAATTAAATAGATGCAAGTATCCATATAAATTACCACTCTGTTTCCAACCATGTGACACAAATGGTGACTGTGATGAACTAACCGATGACACTGCGGTCAAAATTCGTGTCACATATTGCATGTCCAATGGGAAAAAATATAAGGTGGCCTCGCAAAGTACAATGTTTTCCTAAAAGGCTGTCACAAGAATAACACGAAGACATCAAAAAAGGTTTGGGGCAGCCACCTGTATATTGTGCTCTCGCTGCTAAAGGGCTGGTTGTTGATGAGTTGTATTCAGGTTTGAGTCCAGAACAGAAGTGATTTGATATTGAGAATATGGCGGCTTTAAAGGCCGGGACAGGAAGTGACATCATCGATACCCCACCTTCAAACCCTGTATTGGAAGTAATGTCATTAATGGCACTCGGTGACGTAAGGGACATATCAATAGCATCCCAGTACCGGAAGTGACATCACTAATGGTGCCATAAAACCAAAAGTGACGTTTTCGGGACCAGAATTGACGTCATCAATAGCAGTGGTACTGGAAGTGACGTCATCAATGGTGCTAGAAACAGAAGTGACATCATCAATAGTGCCAGTACCAGAAGTGACATTTTCGGACCAGAAGTGACATCACCAATGGCGCCATAAAACCAAAAGTGATGTTTTCGAGACCAGAATTGACATCGTCAATAGCGTTGGTACCGGAAGTGACATCATCAATGGTGCTGGAAACAGAAGTGACATCATCAATACCCCACCTCCCCACCCCCCGTACTGGAAGTAATGTCAGTAATGGCACTCAGTGCCATCAGGGACATATCAATAGTGTTGGTACCAGAAGTGACATCATAAACGGTGCTGGAAATAGAAGTGCCATCTTCATGACCAAAAGTGACATCATCAATAGTGCCAGTACCAGAAGTGACATTTTTGGACCAGAAGTGACATCACCAATGGCGCCATAAAACCAAAAGTGACGTTTTCGGGACCAGAATTGACATCGTCAATAGCGTTGGTACTGGAAGTGACGTCATCAATGGTGCTGGAAACAGAAGTGCCGTCTTCATGACCAAAAGTGACATCATCAATAGTGCCAGTACCGGAAGTGACATTTTTGGACCGGAAGTGACATCAGCAATGGCGCCAAACCAGAAGTGGCATCATCAATACCCCCCCGCCCCCACACCTGTACTGGGAGTAATGTCATCAATGGCAGAAGTGACATCATCAATGGTGCCAAAAAAAATGAAAGGGACTGGAAGTGACATCATCGATAGCGCTAGTACATTTAAATGACGTTTTCAGACCACAAGTGATGTCAGCAATGGCGCTGAAATCTAGCGGGATTTCCCGTGGATGGTCACCAGAGGATTAAGAGAGACAGTCAGTGCAGCTCGCCACCCCCTGGTCTGGCATGGTACTACTATTATTCAGGCCCTCTAGCTGCCACCCAATCGCATGTATGTGACAAAGCGAAAGCGGAGCGTCACTGCATGCTCGTGTCAGCGGGGGTGCAATTTAAGCACAAGCAGGCAGACCCAGACAGCGGCGATTTGATTTTATGTTATTTTTTCTATCCATCCATTTTCCAACCCGCTGAATCCGAACACAGGGTCACGGGGGCCTGCTGGAGCCAATCCCAGCCAACACAGGGCACAAGGCAGGAACCAATCCCGGGCAGGGTGCCAACCCACTGCAGGACACACACAAACACACCCACACACCAAGCACACACTACGGCCAATTTAGAATCACCAATCCACCTAACCTGCATGTCTTTGGACTGTGGGAGAAAACCGGAGCGCCTGGAGGAAACCCACGCAGACACGGGGAGAACATGCAAACTCCACGCAGGGAGGACCCAGGAAGCGAACTCAGGTCCCCAGGTCTCCCAACTGCGAGGCAGCAGCGCTACCCACTGCGCCACCGTGCCGCCATGTTATTTTCTTCCAAATACAAATAAATGGCAAAACAGGCATACGAAATAAATATTCGTAAAAATCCACTATTTGTGCTTATCTGAATACCGTATGGGCGGCACGGTGGCGCAGTGGGTAGCGCTGCTGCCTCGCAGTTGGGAGACCTAGGGACCTGAGTTCGATTCCCGGGTCCTCCCTGCGTGGAGTTTGCATGTTCTCCCCGTGTCTGCGTGGGTTTCCTCCGGGCGCTCCGGTTTCCTCCCACAGTCCAAAGACATGCAGGTTAGGTGGATTGACGATTCTAAATTGGCCCTAGTGTGTGCTGGGTGTGTGGGTGTGTTTGTGTGTGTCCTGTGGTGGGTTGGCCCCCTGCCTGGGATTGGTTCCTGCCTTGTGCCCTGTGCTGGCTGGGATTGGCTCCAGCAGACCCCTGTGACCCTGTGTTTGGATTCAGCGGGTTGGATAATGGATGGATGGATGGATGAATACCGTATTCGTATTCGGCTCCATCCCGACATTAAACACAAACATTTCATTTGGATCTAAACTAGATCCAGATGTCACCTCACACTGAACTAGCTCCATTTATGCCACACGGTTGGAAACAGAGCATATGGCAACCTGTTACATTGAAAGTATTGCTTATGGTTTTATGATAAGTTCCTAGAATAAAATAATTTTTCGAGAGGAGCAGCAACAGGCAAATAAAACAAAATAAAACAATTCCACATTGTTCCTCTTTTGTGCCTCCTGTCTATGTATCATTTCCATATATGGAGCAAACCATTTTATTCAGTACTAGCAAAATACCCGGGCTTCGCAGCGGCAAAGTACTGCTTTAAAATTGTTATTAAGAAGAAAAGTAAACCTTTTTAAACTGAGGGAAAATATACAAATAATTATTTGTTAAGGATCTCTTTGTATACCACGTTGTCAGTTCACCCCTCTGGTTGTAATATGACCAAGCTGTGCGCAGAGCTTACTCTTGAGCATGCAACGTACAGTTGGCCATGTGAAAAGCAATCTTTCCTCAAATCAATGCCAACCTTTTGTAGGTTTTATCCCTGAGACTTATTAATTGTCATTGCGAAGCAGAGCCTTACTGGAAATTGGAGGTGTTTGAATTGAAATGGGAGATCAGGGGATATAACGGGGATGCGAGGAATAAAAACTCTCTCCCCTGAGCCACCGCCAGTAAAAATAGTTGCCTCAATGAGGTTCTTTTGCAGACATGTGGCCTGAAGTCTCGCGCCGTTACAAAGTCTCGGTGGCTGTACGCAAATCCACAATCAGCTTTTTTGAGCCAAACCTGTTGTTTTCGTATATGAGCCACTTTTTATTATTGGGATCATACCTAGAAACAGAAGCTCTATGAACTTGTGGATTTGCGTGCGAGTATTTGGCGGCAGCGTCACAAAGTTGTTTCTGTCGCTGCATCAGAAAATGTCCCACGTCTGACACGCCTCTTTTTTACTGTTTTCTCACAGCTTGGATTGCCGCTGTCATAATCGGTTTGAGTTTCATGGTTTGTTTCAATTACGTTACTATCTGCAGGACTTGTTGTGCTGAAGTGACATTCGGCATCTGTCAAGCGTTGTAAGCATACAACCAGTTTCATCGATAACTCCGCATCCAGCTTTTGAGAGTTGAAACATTCATAAACATCAAAGTGTCCACTACTCAAATCGTCACCTGTGAATCTAAGATGTTTAAGAGGCATTGGCGGTTCTCCAAATGTGTAAAATAGGCAGGCAGCCAACCACGTGGGGAGGCCGGGGGACGCAGGACGCAACCCCACCTCACACAGCGACCGAGCTGCAGGCTATGGACGTCTATATGTACGTAAGTAGGATTCAGTTATGACCGTTACGCGTAGAATTTCAAAATGAAACCTGCTTAACTTTTGTAAGTAAGATGTAAGGAATGAGCCAGCCAAATTTCAGCCTTCTACCTACACGGGAAGTTGGAGAATTAGTGATGAGTGAGTCAGTGAGTGAGTGAGTGAGTGAGTCAGTCAGTGAGGGCTTTGCCTTTTATTAGTATAGATTCCCATTTCATGTGTCTGAATTGCGAGAGTATAATTAATCTCATTGTCATTAGTTGTTTGAAGGGCATATATGAGTAGTGTGCCGGACGTCTGGTGCTCATGCCCACTCGGGACGTCTGGAGGATGGAAGGACCGGGAGAGGGGCAGCAGAACCTCCCCTGGAACACGAGCAGGCGGCTCCACTCCTCCAGACACCTCAGTGCCAGTCATCTGACTCACTAAAAAAAAACACGTCACACATGCAACTGGACCTGTGAATAAAGTGACACAGTGACACGTGACAAAATGACACAGTCAGATCTGTAGATTTGGAATTGCATTGTTTTGTTGTGACAGCATTCATGTTTTAATTCAATAGTGTGAGATACACTAGAAAATGCATACAGACATAGAAAATGCACTTGCAGGTGAACTCAATAAATGTGAGTTGTGGACACCAACATTTTGTAAATGTTCAGGCAAAACAAGCTTATTCAGTTTGTTTGGGTTGAGAATAAACGTTAGAAAACATGAGGAGCTCTTGGCCATTTGCATTTTGTAAAAGTAGCTCTCGGGTGGAAAAAAGGTTGGAGACCCCTGCTTAAAGGCATGTGATTGTAATTAACCTGTAACAATATAATGGTCCACGAAATGGCCAAACCATTCCAAATACCACAGCTGCTTTAGCGTTGTTCCTCTCACTGCACCTTCTTCTTCTTCTGTTCAGCTGCTCCTGTTAGGTGTTGCCACATCAGATCATCTTTTTTCCATATTACTGTCACTGCACCACTCGGAGTATTTATATCACTGTATCTGAGTGTGAATCACAGATCTACAACAGCTGATCGGAAAGAGAATTATCAGGATACAGCATCAAGCACACGCTGCCTCAGCCATGCTGTCTATTTGAACTGCCTCCATACGTCAAACACTTCAGAGCCTTTCCTGTACGGACCTCATAGTTTCATCCCAAGAATTTTAAACTCACTCAATCAGTCCATCAAGTGCTCCTTGTAGAACTGTTAGTACTTCCAAGTACAATCACCTCACTGTAAACTTGCGATACAGTTATAATATTGTACAACCTGAGCCACTTTATAAAGTGCGTATGTCAGAAGGGGACCTTGTTTTTCGATTTCCTGGATAATCCGGTTACTGATTGTGTCAGGGTTGTTTGTGTAGGTATTTGCTGTCTTGAAAAGCAGTCACCGCTTTGAAGTCTGGCCTTGGAGGATGTCTGTATTTACCTGAAATTAACATGTTTGACAATATTGGTTTTGAATCAGCAGATCTGTGCTCATTAATGGTTGGTAACAATACACTTTGTTAACTTGTGTTTTCATTAATTGTTAAACCCAGGAAATTTAGATGTGCCATTGATTAAACTGATGGTCCAGGACTGACAACAGCAGGGACTGAAGGAGATTTAAACTCCTGGGCAGCAGAAGGCAAAGGGGACAGTCCACAGAAAACGCTGCCAAGACACTCGGACAGAGCACAGGGGCTCATAGGCAGACAAGGGTACGTGGTTGGCACGACGTGAGGCACAAGGACGGCAACACTTCCAGGGAGGAAGAGACAGCTCCACAAGAGACGCTGGATGTGGGTTCAGCGAGAGAGGGAATCCGCATGAAAGGGGCCGACGAGAAATGAGGCGTGCCGAGGTCCCAGCAACACAAGGAGCCCAGAGTGGAAGAAAAAGGAACAACGAAGAGATGCTGACAGGGATTCAACAGTTTGACACAACTTCTGTAGGGGAACGAGTGTCCGGGGAACAGAGTTGAACGATTAAGTGTTGGGGTAACACAGTGAGCAACCTGGACTCTGCACCACTAAAGGTTGTATCCTCCAATTCTTGTTTTTAACGGACTTTTAGAGGGTGGACTGTGTGTTTTCCTTTTTTAAAAAAAAAAAGAAATTAATTCCTGATATGTTTAGGTTTTGTTATGTTCGTTTTTTCTGAAATTAGTGTTGTTTCTTTCATTGTGTGTTTACTCGCTGCCCAATTTAAAGAAACCTGTGTGCTATTATTGGTAAATTTCAGGACTTCCCAGTCTCTTAATAAAACTTGGTGGCGTATTTTAATGGTGTCTAAGTTAGATTACCTGAAACTGTGACCAGACACCTGTCACACGTATTTTACATATGATGACGATGTCATTTTTAAGATGATACGCAGCAAAATGTGTATTATATTATACATGTAAAATGTTAACTTCATTTTAAAAAATCTAAATTGTTAATAATTAAACATGTGAGGACACGGTGTCGCAGCGCTAGCAAGTTCACGGATTGTTCCTGCCTCACGCTGTGTTCTTGCTGGTGCTGAGGCGACACTGGAAGGATAGACGGATAGAATAATGAAACATGTACTACGAAGATATTTCAATGTTCCTTAAAAGTTTTGAAGAATCGGCGTTCTGAGCTTACAGATGGCTTCACGTCTATCACAGAGCTGATTGTGTAGTGATTGCGTATTTGGAGAAAGAAAAGGAAGGACAGGAATTGGAGGTTAGTACGTTAGACAGAGACAGTACTGCTACAATATTTCATCGAAGGCCGCACATGGCGCAGCAAGCATCTTGCATGAGGCAGGAACAATCACTGCGCCACCGTGATTCCCATGTTTGATAATGTACTTTAACTCCTGTGACAGATGGCCGGGGTCCATGCCTGGCCGGGACGCCCCTTCACCATATCGGCTAGGGGGACAAGGGTGGGAAGCCCAGTATCTCCCCCTGGATGCTAGGTGGCAGCCTCCCTGGGTTGCAGCGGTGCCTCGGACTCCCCCAGGGCTTCATGGGGGTTGGAGTTCTGTGCAGCTCTGTGATGGTTCCGCAGGTGCCACCAGGGGGTGCTGCAACAGGAGCGGCTGGCCCCTTTTGGGCACTGGTTTCGCCACACCCGGAAGTGCAGCCGGATCTTGGCAATCAACCACCTGGAGCACTTCCGGGTACCCAATAAAAGGGAGCCAGTGACCACCACTCAGCGGCCAGAGTCGGGTGGAGGAGGACAAGGTTGCTTGGGAGGAGTGGTGGTGGTGCCAAGGAAGAGAGAGTGCGGTGGATTAGTGGTGTGCTTTATTTGGGACTGTGTTTTACGGGGATGATGTTCCCTCCAGCTGAAGAAAATAAACAGTTTGTTTTATTTTACACGTGCCTCCCGTGTCCAATTTGTGTTTGGTCGGGAGCTATACAGCGTCCATTCTTACTCTCCTATCATCATGAAAGAAAGAAAGAAAGAGAGAGAGAGAGAGAGAGAGAGAGAAAGAGAAAGAAAGAAAAGGACTGTGAGCTCTCTATGCACTGTGTGTGCTTTTGGGAGAAATTAAACAATGTGTTTCGGGACTTTTGAGTCTGAGTCTCTGATCTCCACAACGTGAAGTAAAGGAGCCAGCTTACCCCTCATGGATCTCAGTCGGTGTGGTCCTCCCAGGGCGTATGTGGCCGTAGGCACAATCAGCTGGTGACCGATGCTGACTTTCGTTTTCAATCTCCAGATCACTTGTATAAAAATTGGAGCCCAATAAGTCAGAGTCCGATCCGGCAATGATACGCAAAAAAAAAAATTAAATAAATAAACAACGGAGTATTTTGCTTTACACATTCACTTCGCTCTCTCGCCCGATGTTGATGCCACTGTCAGTGTTGTTTGCTCTGCGCTACTCATGAACACTCAGGGATTCGACATCAAGATAAAAGATCTAACACTCCTCCTAGCAAAAAGGGTCTGCCTCTATAACAGAACAGTGACTTTTATCGATGGTTACATCTTTTCTTCACCTTCTGCCCCCTGACTGTCGGTTGAGTTACTCCCACGGGTCAACACCTCCATAACCCGATCAAAGAGGTCAGGACTCTAAGAACACCCCAGGTGCAGACCTCCTCTAACTGGGATCTTGTCTGTTACCCCAACCTGAGTGCTCACTCCCTCACACATATCCTGAACACTCATCACACACATCTCTGTTCCCCCCTTTGTCTCTCATGCCCTTCCAGACCACTTGACGTGGCCCTCCATCATAAGCCTTCTCCAAATCCATAAACACCACCTTTTTGATTTTCCTCATTCTTCTCCAGAGATGTCTCAATGCAACAACTCCATCAGTTGTTCCTCTCCCTCTGGCATAAAACTAAACTGCTCCTCCCCTAAGGTGGTCTCTTCCCTAAGCCTTGTCTCTGTAGCACTTGTTATGTGTTGGCTTGATCACTCTGTAGTCTCCACAATCCTGAATATCGCCCTTCTCCTTAAAGGGGGTACAATCCCACTGCTCCTCCACTCCTCTGGTCTTCTCTCTCTGTTTGTAGATCTTCTGGCGTTAGACCCCACCACACATCTGCTCCCTCTTCTCCTAAATTTTTCCCCATTTCAGTTGGTAGTTCATCCGGGCCTGTTGTCTTCCCATTTTCCCTTGTTTTCAGTGCCTCCTTGACTTCTTCCCTCCGTATTCTCAGTTCTAAGCCCCTCATTTTATGCCACTCCAGCCTCAGGGCTGCCTTAACAGCATCATATCCCCCCCCCCCACATACACCCCCCCCCCTTCCTCCCGGGCAAAGTACAGAACTGGGGCCCCTGTTTTGAAGGCAAAACAGAAACATACATAGTGTGACAGGCAGCCGGGTCCCATGCCCGGCCAGGATGCCCCTTCTGTATATGTTCTGGGGGAGCAGCTATGGACATCTCACTACCTCCCCCAGGACACTTGGTGGTAGCCTCCCTGGCTGATGATTGTGCCTCAGTTTCCCGCAGGGTTTTCTGGGAGATGGAGTTCTCCACAACCCTGTGGGGGGCTGGGGTGGCCACCAGGGGTTGCTGCATGGAGCCAGGAACCCACCTGGACATCTCTGCAGCCCCACCCGGAAGTGCAATTAGCCGCAGGTGATCAAGCACCTGGAGCACTTCCGGGTGGGCTATAAAAAGGGCCAGCATCCACCACTCATGAGCCAGAATCGGGAGGAAGAGGACAAGGTTGCCTGGGAGGAGTGGTGGTGCCAAGGTGGAGAGAAGAAGTGTTGTTTGTGTTATATTATGTGTTTGTGGGACTGTGTTGTGGCTGGAAGGATTACGGGGAAGACGTGCCCTCCAGTTGAAGAAAAATAAAGAACCTGTTTATTTTATACGTGCCTCTGCGTAATAGTGATGGGTCGTTCTTAAACGATTCACTCATTTTGAACGAATCTTTAATGTGACACAGGAAGAACAAGTCATCTCGTGTGAGTGATTTGTTCAGTCGCACATGCGCATTTGCACAACTTTCTATAGTTTTTTCGAGTCTTTGGGTTTTTCGAGTCGTTCGTTCATCACGTGACAGCCCCATAAGCTTAACCTGTGCAGAGAATTGATTAGTTCATTCCTCGAGTCTTTCGAGTCGTTCGTTCTTTTGTCACGTGACCACTTACCGGCTCAGTAGTAGCGAATCATAGACTAAAGACCCAGGTAAACAATGAATTAATATTTTCTGTTTCATTAAGCATTATAGTTTTGTCTTGTTTGTAGTGTGATCAACATTTGTGTAAGCAGTAGATGTTTTAGGGAGGTTACAGGTAACATTTTAATTACATTTTGCTAAAATGAATGAAATGACTCGAAAAAAGATTCGTTCATTTTGCTGAACGAGACTCAAAGGTCCGAGTTGGTAAAATGATCCGAACTTCCCATCTCTACTGCGTAAGTCTGTGCCGGGTCGGGTGCTATATAGCACCGTATTGCAATAGGCATCAGAAAAAAAACATGAACCCCTATGCTCGTGGTGCCCCCGGGCAACTTCCCAGTGTGCCTAGGTGTTAAGACGGCCCTGTCCAGCCCCTCTAACGCCCGGCTCCTCTGCACCTAGGCAACAAAAAGAAAGAAAAAAACAAAAAAAAAAACAAAGCACAGTTATCAAAAAAAAAAAAAAACGACTCCTCCAACTTTCTTTGTCAAAGTTGCAAAACAAGAGATGTGTTACTGGAAAACAACTTTCATGAAGCACGAGATAAGCCCACTCACGGGAGACTAAAACGCGCAGCGGTGACCTTCTTACTGCGGGGCCGATTCATTTGACGAGCCTTCAAGATCTTATCAGAGTGTTGTGTTTTGACTGTGCAGCCCCATAACCTCATTTTGAAATTTCAGTAAACGCCCCCCACACCTGTGCCAGCCGGCCGGCCCTGAGAGTTTTTGTGTGCCACTTTTGGTATATGGCGCTCCTCACGATGTTAAACACACCAAGCATTACCTTTAATAGAGACAACTACAGAATGTCATATGATAAGCGTTAGGTGAGGGTTAGGAGAGAAGAAAGAGAGAGAGAGACGATTACAAAGGGTGATGTCTCTTGTTTTGGGGGGGGGGGGGGGTTGTTTGTCACGGGCGGCCGGAGTTCTTGCTTGGCCGGGACACCTTTGCCTTGGAAGGACTGGGGGAGCAAGTGTGGACAGAGCATCACCTCCCCCGGAACGCTAGATGGCAGCCCCCCTGGATGGCAGCGATACCTCAGGGCTTCATGGGAATTGGAGTTTGTTTACAGTCCTGTTGGAATTGGCAGGCGCCGCCAAGATGGATTGCAACTATCCTTGAGCCTGTGTGGGTGGTTCCCCCGCCACACCCAGAAGTGCTGCCCGAAGTGGGTCAACGAGCACCTGGAGCACTTCCGGGTGGGCTATAAAAGAAGCCAGCAGCCACCACTCCGGGAGCCAGAGTCGGGAGGGGGGGAGACAAAGCTTGCCAGCGAAGAGTGGACGAGATAGAGAGAAGAAAAAGTATTGTGTGTACTTAGTGCTTATTGGGACTGTGCTGTGCCTGTGGGAAACGGGGAAGGCGTTTACCACAGGTGAAGAAAAATTAAAATAAAAACTTATTTTACTGTTTTTATTAGTGTGCCTCCCGTGTCTGTCTATGCCGGGTCAAGCGTTGGTATAGTGCCTTTTGTTACAGGGGGCTTCATATTGTAGGTGACATTACATGGAGCCGTGACCCTCACTTTTATAAATAAATGGGTGTGTCCGGGTGCAGGAATCACTGCTCCACTACTTGGAAAAATTTGGGTGGCGCCAACCCAACTAAAACAAAACAAGAACAAAAAAGCTTCCAGTTATGAAGGATAAATTAGGCAAAACAGGCAATGCTGATGGGCTGGATAGCCAAGTCGTATCACTAGCAGGTCACTGGAGACAGTAAGGAGGCCTCCTTCTGGGACAGTCGAGGCTTTTATGGTGGCTGGACTGGAAGGGGCAGGGACAGTTACCCTCCCTGGGTGGCTTCCTGGCAATGAGAAGAGAGAAGGAGATGACGGTGTTAGCAGCAGCGCCCCCTGTCTTCCAGGCGGGTTATTAAATACCAGAGTGGTTCTTCAGAGCAATGCCATAAGGGAACCATTTTGGGTTGTCAGATGAAGCTTCTAGGAAGATCTTGTATTGATTTTGATCCGTAATCGGCGCCCTAAACGACTAGGAGGAGATGATAACAGATTTGTGAAAGACCACTGGCTTTCTAATTTTAGTAGGACTCTCGCCGCATTCAGCAACACAGGCTCAGTTCAGATTTTCTTGATTCATTTCTATCCTGCCTACTACAGTTGTGGCCAAAACTTTTGAGAATGACGCAAAGATGAATTTTTGCAAAGTTTGCTGCCTCAGTTTTTATGATGGCAATTTGCATGGACTCCAGAATGTTCTGACGAGTGAGCAGATGAAGTGCAGTGAATTGCCAAGTCCCTCTCTGCCATGAAAATGAACTTCATCTCCAAACATCACTGCATGTCAGCCCTGCCACCAAAAGACCTGCTGACGTCACATCAGTGATCGTCTTGTTCACACAGGTGACGGTGACAAGGACAAGGCTGGAGGTCACTCTGTCATGCTTATTGAGTTACAATAGAGCAGTGGTTCTCCAACTGTGGGGCGGGCCCCCCTAGGGGGGCACAAAGATGTGAAAAAAAAGAAAACAAGAATCGAAAATATGAAAAATCCATCTATTGAAACCAAAACAAATTAACTTAAACTACATTCTGATACTAGAAAAATAAATATAGAGTTAGATAAATGTCGATAAAAGTTAAGTAGTGTGAAAGATTAAGGTCTCCGTGACCCCTTGAACCCTCAGACCAGATGTCAGACACAAGATAAAAGTCCAAATAATAGTTTTATTATTAGTAATAATAATAATAATAGTGCACAAAGCACCCTCCACTCCACAATACTCAAATAATAATAACTAATCAATAAACAATACACAATAATCAATTCTCCACTCCCAGACGCGTTGCCCTCCTTCCACCCAGCTCAGCTCCACGTCTGGGATTTCCCATCGTCCTTTTATATTCCCTGACCCGGAAGTGTTTCCCATCCTACAGTCCATGTGATTTCTTATCACTTCCGGGTCAGATAAAAAGTCCTTTTCTTCAACCCGGAACTTGCCTACGACGAACTTCCGGGTTATAGGGCACAAACAACTCTCTGACCCTCCCTGCAGCGTCATCTGTTGGCCCCTGTGATATCCAGCAGGGCTGTAAAGGAAAACTCCATCGTCCATGATTCCCTGCTGGTATTCGGGGCACTTCCATGAAGCAGGGACAGCTCCATCTGGCAGCCTGGGTGTGTTGGCCAGGGTGACAGGCCGGCCATATCCCACAGTAGGTATAATAAAATATGCATCTGTGATATATCATTAATTAAAAAAGAACAAATTGGTATTAGTGGGCTCCTTTCAAAAAAAAATTAGGGGGTCGCAATTAAAACTGTTATGAAAACTCGGGTCGCAAATACTGTATGAGAATAGAGTGGTGAAGAAGGCTTCAGGGCACCCAAGAGAGTCCAGCAAATGCCAGGAGTGTCTCCTAAAGTGGATTCAGCTGTGGGCACCACCAGGGCAGAGCTGGCACAGGAATGGCAGCAGACAGGTGGGAGTGAGGTTAAGATGGATGGCCTGGTGGGTGTCACGAATGGCAGCAAAGAAGCCATCAGGGACAGACTGATATTCTGGGATTGGACTGCTGAGGACTGCTGGGGTCAAGTCATTGTCTCTGATGAATCTGATTGTTTGAAAAGGTGAGCGGCGCTACCATCAGTCCTGTGTCACTGTGCCAACAGTAAAGCATCCTGAGACCCTTCATGTCAGCCAAGGCAGTGCAGGGCTCAGAACACAGCCAGGAATGAAGAATGGGACCAAAACATCTGAGAGCAACTTCTACCAACCATCTAAGAACAGTTTGGTGACCAACAATGAACAATCCAGCATGATGGAGCACCGGGTCGTAAGGCACAAGTGAGAACTAAGTGGCTCAGGGAACAAAACATTGAAATTTGGGGTCCATGGCCAGGAAACTCCCCATTGAGAACTTGTGGTCAATCCTCATGAGGCGGGTGGACAAACAAAAACCCACCAATTCTGATTATATAAGAATGGGCGGCAGCCATCAGTCAGGATTGGGCCCAGAAGTTGATTGACAGCCTACCAGGGCAAATTGAAAAAGAAAGAAGGGCCAACACTGCAAATATGGAGTCTGTGCATAAACTTCATGTCATTGTCATTAAAAGCCGTTGAAACTGACTGCTTGTCATTCTACTTCAGTACACCAGAGAAACATCTGACACAAAGATCTAAAAACACAGAGGCACTAAACTTTGTCAAAACCAACACTTGATTCCTTCTCAAAACGAATTGGCCACGACTGTACATCCCTGAGAAGAGCCCAGAGGATGATCCACTGATGGTGACACATGTGACACTAAACAAACAAACAACAAATGGACTGAATGGTCTCCTCTTGTTTGTCAAAGGACTTCTCTTCTTATGTTTAACACAAGAAGTTCTGACTCCATCGTCCGCAGTCTGCATCTGAAGTGGCTGCTGTTAAATGTGGTGGTTAGTAGCTGAAGACTTTGGGGCACTCTGCATTCAATTCACCAATCAGAACGCAGCATTCGCTAGAGCCCGCCCTCTCAACTTTGATGGGTAGAAAATGACAGTTTTCATTGCAAGGCACAATTCATGTTGCGTATGCCGTGTCATTGAAATGAAGAAATAAAGGAAAAATGAAATGAATACACTAAAGGAATATGTTTGAACATAATTATGTACACATCCACTTGTGACCCATACTTCCACCCTCCCCAGCCCAAAAACAAAAAAAGGTATTTGTTTTAAACCCACCTGCCTCTCCTGTGAAGTCAGAAACTATTTAAATCAATGATGTGACATCCTTGCCAGGGTCTGAACAAGTGGGCACTACGTCATTAGACAGTGGGGGGGATATACAGTCGGTAAGCACTCTCCCTCTCTCCACCCCAGAAAAGAGGACCATGTGTGAGGAAATCGTCCAATGTCACTTCCTTGCCTGGACCTTGAAGCAACGGTGTTCACATGACGAGGAACCCTGATGAAAAGGACCCTGTCACCTCATAGGAGTTACCAGAGCACCCCCAATGCCAGTGCACATATCATTATGTTATTTATTATTAGTCACATTTCACAATACATCCATGTGTTTCTTTGTTTAATTTTGTCCAAAATGTTCCTCCATATCGCGTGCCACAGCATCAGCAGTGGACATCATGCACTGCAGTGTTATAAGTACGACAACAGAGACGGAGTGCCTCGTGCCAGTTGGCACTGTGTGATTTGGATGGCCCAGATGCAAACCAAGGATCTTAGCTGCTGGTGAACACTTTTTAACATCAGTAAGGAAGTGAGGGTACCTCCCTGCAAATCAAATGTGTTCCTGGCATCAATGAGAGAAGTGTTGGCACCTTTTGAAGGGACTAATGGCAACTACTCTCCAACATAATCACTACCTGAATTTAATGGAAAACAATGGCGGCAATCTAATACAGACAATGACTGGTCTGGAAAATGGGGGCCATCCAGCCCCCTAACCCGAACACCGACAGGCTCAGAGACACACAAGTCCAGACCCCACATGTGTATTTCCTCCCGTTGCCTCTACAGCACAGTGGCACAAGCCAACAACACTATTGCTCAGTCGCTATTTCTCTCTCTTTTCTTTCTCTTTTTTTTCTTCTGCCACCTACACTCCTCTCCGCAAGCTTTGTCCTCCACCTCTCAACTCCGGATGTGCTCCCTCATGACCTTCCTGCAGTGTGGCGGAAGTGCAGCATACCATGGCTTCTGAACCATCCAGGCGCCCCCACGGGTTGAGTTTCCAAGCTGTGTTCCCGTGGTCCCGACACCCACCAGGGTGGCTGCCTTCTCGTGTTCCAGGGGAGGTTCTGCTGCTTCTCTCCCGGTCCTTCCATCCTCCAGGCGTCCCAACTTGACATAAGCCCCAGCCGTCCAGCACACTACTCATATCTTTCTTCTTCCTCTTCTTTCGACTGCTCCCATTAGGGGTTGCCACAGCGGATCATCTTCTTCCATATCTTTCTGTCCTCTGCATCTTGTTCTGTTACACCCATCATCTGCATGTCCTCTCTCACCACAACTTAATTCCGTGTGTTTGTTGCTGCTCTCATTGTACAATAGCAGACATTTCTGTAATTGCTGATTTTCTCTTTTCTAGGAGCACTGTGGACCTGAGCAGATGAACATTCCTGAGACCTTCACCTTTCTTTGTTTTCAGATATTCTATGATGGACACCAGTTGTTTTGGCTCATTTTGTATCTCATTATTGTTTGGCTGCTAATTAAGGAAAAAGAAACAATTGTGGGGTCCGAGTCTTCAAGAGCAAATCAATTAAAATGAATTCAAAAGAAGTGAATTAGCAGCGTGCGGCATGGTGGCGCAGTGGGTAGCGCTGCTGCCTTGCAGTTAGGAGACCCAGGTTCATTTCCCAGGTCCTCCCTGCGTGGAGTTTGCATGTTCTCCCCATGTCTGCGTGGGTTTCCTCCGGGCGCTCCGGTTTCCTCCCACCGTCCAAAGACATGCAGGTTAGGTGGATTGGCAATCCTAAATTGGCCCTGGTGTGTGCTTGGTGTGTGGGTGTGGTTTG
Source organism: Erpetoichthys calabaricus (assembly GCF_900747795.2). Taxonomy (NCBI): domain Eukaryota; kingdom Metazoa; phylum Chordata; class Cladistia; order Polypteriformes; family Polypteridae; genus Erpetoichthys; species Erpetoichthys calabaricus. The sequence continues at coordinate 298,594,659 of NC_041396.2, read as the reverse complement.
TGTGTGTCCTGCGGTGGGTTGGCACCCTGCCCGGGATTGGGTCCTGCCTTGTGCCCTGTATTGGCTGGGATTGGCTCCAGCAGACCCCCGTGACCCTGTGTTCGGATTCAGCGGGTTGGAAAATGGATGGATGGATGGATTAGCAGCAAAAACAGGTCACTGATTAAGAAAAGGGTTACAATGAAAACCTGCAGCCACTGCAGCCCTCCAGGACCGGAGTTGGTGACCCCTGCTATAGTAAACCATATACCCGTAGATACTCATACAGATGTATATGAGATAGATAGATAGATGATATGAAAGGCACTATATAATATAGATAGATAGAAATGAAAGACACTAGATAGATAGATAGATAGATAGATAGATAGATAGATAGATAGATAGATAGATAGATAGATAGATAGATAGATAGATAGATAGATAGATAGATAGATAGATAGATAGATAGATAGATAGATAGATAGATAGATAGATACTTTATTAATCCCAAGGGGAAATTCACAAACTCCAGCAGCAGCGTACTGATACAATAAACAATATTAAATCAAAGAATGATAACAATGCAGGTATAACAGACAATAACTTTGTATAATGTTAACATTTACCCCCCCAGGTGGAATTGAAGAGTCACATAGTGTGATGGAGGAAACGATCTCCTCAGTCTGTCAGTGGAGCAGGACGGTGACAGCAGTCTGTTTCTGAAGTTGCTCCTCTGTCTGGAGATGATCCTGTTCAGTGGATGCAGTGGATTCTCCATAATTGACAGGAGTCTGCTCAGCGCCCGTTGCTCTGTCACGGATGTCAAACTGTCCAGCTCCATGCCTACAATAGAGCCTGCCTTCCTCACCAGTTTGTCCAGGCGTGAGGCATCCTTCTTCTTTATGCTGCCTCCCCAGCACACCACCGCGTAGAAGAGGGCGCTCACCACAACCGTCTGATAGAACATCTGCAGCATCTTATTGCAGATATTGAAGGACACCAGCCTTCTAAGGAAGTATAGCCAGCTCTGTCCTTTCTTGCACAGATCATCAGTATTGGCAGTCCAGTCCAATTTATCATCCAGCTGCACTCCCAGATATTTATAGGTCTGCACCATCTGCACACAGTCACCTCTGAAGATCACGGGGTCCATGAGGGGTCTGGGCCTCCTAAAATCCACCACCAGCTCCTTGGTTTTGCTGGTGTTCAGGTGTAGGTGGTTTGAGTCGCACCATTTAACAAAGTCCTCGATTAGGTTCCTATACTCCTCCTCCTGCCCACTCCTGATGCAGCCCACAATAGCAGTGTCGTCAGTGAACTTTTGCACGTGGCAGGACTCCAAGTTGTATTGGAAGTCCGATGTATATAGGCTGAACAGGACCGGAGAAAGTACAGTGTATATGTATATGAGTATATGTATATGAGCAGTGGTAGTGCTGCTGCTTTGCAGTAAGGAGACTGTGGAAGATTGTGGGTTCGCTTCCAGGTTCCTCCCTGTGTGGATAGCGCGTTGAGTACTGAGAAAAGCGCTATATAAATGTAATGAATTATTATTATTATTATTATTATTATTATTATTATTATGTTGACTATATGAGTGAGGTGCGCCAACTGAAACCGAGCATGGCAGATGATTACCCAAAGCGAGAGAGAGAGAAGAAGCATCGGCTCAGTTGTGATCACGTGACACTCGGCAGACAAAGTGTGGACGTTGTGACTGTAGATGGCGCTATAACAGCGCTTAACCCGACAGACAGACACGGGAGGCACACTTATCAAAACACAAGTTTTTATTTTATTTTCTCCGCCTGTGGTCAACACCTTCCCCATTCCCACAGGCACAACACAATCCCAATAAGCACAAGCGTTATCCCAATCCCAATCGCAATGCTTTTCCTTTCCTCCACGCTTTGTCTCCCTCCTCCCGACTCAAAGTGGCTGCTGGCTCCTTTTATAACGCACTCAGACGTGCTCCGTGTGTTGATGAGCTTTTTTCCGGCAGCACCTCCGGGTGTGTCAGAAGAGCTGCTCTGTTGGGCTCAGCAGCAGCTACAGCACCCCCTGGTGGCGCCCAGGGATCCCAACAGGGCTACACCAAACTCCAACTCCCATGAAGCCCTGCAGGAGGCATTGCAACCTAGGTGGACTGCCATCTAGCATTCCGGGGGGAGGTACTGTGCTGTCGAGGCTTGCTCCCCTGGTCAATACAGGCATCCCAGCCAGACAACATACTACTCGTATTGCAAAACCTTGCTTGTTTATCACATTCAATTTTATTAAATATTTTTGCTCATCTTGCAAAACACTTGCAGACCAAGTTACTCGCAATCCAAGGTTTTACTGTGTGTACCCAAAGGTTGCAGCTCTATATTACTAAACCACAGTTAATTTATGCACGGCGGACACACCGAGGCGCATGCGCACTGCGGCCTTGGCGCCCGCCCCAGAGTCCAGAGTCAAACGCAGCGGCTTCCCAGAGTCAGTAGGTGGCGCCCAAATAACACAACGTACTGCGCCGTGGCGCCCGCCCCAGAGTCAAACACAGCAGCTTCCCAAAATGCGGCGGCTTCCCGGAGTCAGTAGGTGGCTCCCAAACAACACAACCTGTGAGGGCCCAAACAACACAACCTGTACAGTCATGGATACAAACAACGAACGAAGGCGCCCACACAAAGAAACCGCTTTAGTTCAAATAGGGTTATTGAATTAAATGGAAACTTTACCATGCCTACAACCTGTGAACTAAACCTGAGGTAAAGCGTGCACGCCAGGTTGTACAGCCACCCGGACGCGACCGCCCACACCACCGCATATACCCTCCATAATATTTTATCACGCAGCGGCTTCCCACCGAGGCGCATATTGCGCTGTGGCGCACGCCCCAGAGTCAAACGCAGTGGCTTCCCAGAGTCAGTAGGTGGCGCCCACACAACACAACCTGTTCACTACACTTGCTCTAATCCATTGTGCCAGTAATGTAGATCACATAACGGTCACAGACTCAAACCCAGCGGCTTCCCCGACTCAGTGGCTGGCACACGAACACCACAACCTGTACCCTAAACTTGCTGTGCTCCACTCTTCCAGCAGTCGGTGTCAGCAAAGGCAACGGAATCACGTCTCCACAAAACGAAACCGTTTTAGTACAGCTATGCTTATTTAATTAAATGACATTTCCCCAGCCGCACCCACCTTCCATGATATGTCATCCATCCAAATATTTCTGATTTGCTATCGAATCGCGGGCTTACTTGTATGATCATAAAGCGGAGAAAGTTAAACAATGAAGTATTAACTATGCATAATTTATCAATGGGTGGAGTGTATTGCAGTGAAAAAAATAGTGCATTTTTACACTTTGTTAAATAAGACTTGTACTATTTCATTTGTTTGAATATTAGCATTATTACAGAATTATTTAGAGAATATTTAGATGGGATTGTGCACAACTAGGGTTTCCAGACGTCCCTTATATATGTGACATGTCTCATATTTGATCATTTTGTTGCTGACTTTTCATTTTAGTTCATTTTCCATCCATCCATCCATTATCCTACCTGCTGTATCCTAACTACAGGGTCACGGGGGTCTGCTGGAGCCAACCCAGGGTGCAAGGCAGGAAACAAACCCTGGGCAGATTCAGCAGGTTGGAAAATGGATGGATGGAAATTCTAGTGAATGGACATTTATCTAACAAGGCAGAAGCAGTTTTGAAGTAAGCTGTGTTGTACGTAATTACACTTTCAGTGAATGATTTTACTTTTCTGCGGTGGGCTGGTGCCCTGCCTGGGATTTGTTCCTGCATTGCACCCTGTGCTGGCTGGGATTGCCTTCAGCAGACCCCCCATGACCCTGTGTTAGGATACAGCGGGTTGGACAATGACTGACTGACTGACTGGCTGATTTTACTTTTGTTTTCCTCATAACCCATTAAAATCCTTGTGTTTTTAACATATGTCAGTCAGTCAGTCATTATCCAACCCGCTACATCCTAACACAGGGTCACTCTACTTTTATATAACGTATTGGTCTGGGTGTGTAGGGGGCATGTATAAATGTATATATATCGTAATATAGAGAGAGATTTTAAGAGTGTCCCGTATTTCAAATTCCCTAATCTGGCAACCCCATGCATAGCCAGCATCCAGCCACACCTTCAAACACACTGGACAAGGTGCACTTGAATAACTGTGTAGGTGACAGGGTGTTAGTGACACGTCTCAGTCTTCATACTCTAGATAAGGGAAGTAAATGTGATAGAAAGAATTCATAAGAAGGATCAGAAAGCTTGATGTATCTAATTTTTTTTGTCTTTTAAAAGTTTTATTTTTGCCCTATTTGGGGAACTGACAATCTGTTGAACATGAAAGAGATTCTCCCAAAGTTAATGTGTGGTGTGCTTTGGGAAAAAATCGAGTCATTTTTTTTGAAGGGTGTGTTGTTAATGATGATAGCTATTTAGAAATGCTGTAAAATTACTTTATCCATCATCTTGAACAATCAGGACTGATAGAGAATACAGTCTTTCAACAAGATGGTGCTCCTTGTCACTTTGCTTTGCATGTTAGTTTCTACAGGAGAAATTCCCTAACAGATGGCTTGGAAGAGGTGGACTATTTTCTTGGCCTCCACATTCGCCAGATTGGACTCCACTGGATTTCTTTTTATGGGGACGTGAAAACGAATGTTTATTCAACCAAACCTCGATCTTTAGAAGACTTGCAAGTGAGGATAACCGATGTGATTGCTGGTATTACTGAAAATCAGCTTGAAAATGTTTTTCCGAGAACTACAGAATCGTATTACCCTTTGTATTAGTAATGAGGGTGGACATGTTGAAAATCTGCGGTGGGTTGGCACCCTGCCCGGGATTGGTTCCTACCTTGTGCCCTGTGTTGGCTGGGATTGGCTCCAGCAGACCCCCGTGACCCTGTATTCGGATTCAGCGGGTTGGAAAATGGATGGATGGATGTTGAAAATTAACAAGAACAATAAAAAATGTAAGTGTTTCTTCTTTCTAATCCTTTTTACAGATTCTTTCTATCACGTATACTTACAAAGTTACAACTATTTTAAATTGCATGCGCACTTTATGGACACCCTGTATAATGCTGGGGGCGGGGCATAAGACAGAGAGCGAGCAAGAGTGGTAGAAAGAGAGAGAGTGGGCGGAGAAAAAGTCAGAGAGAGAGAGAGAGAGAACAGGAAAGGGAGCAAGTAACAGAGGAAGTGAGAGAGAGCGAGAGCTTGGGAGAGAGAGAGAGAGCCGCATGTCTCAGACAGGGTTCTGGCTCGGGTCTACACTCATGTCTCATTTGTTCATTTTTGATTTATGTTGTTTATGTGCATAATTCTTTATTTTTGCATTGGTTTATATAGAGAAGCTGCCTTTGCTATGCTACAAGTGTTTTATGGATTGTCCCCCAAAAGGAAGATGCCTGCCCTATAAATCCAGACGGTCTTTCACAGTTTGGTGATTAAATTGTGCTTTTGCTGTGTTGGTGCCTTACTATATTTTTGGAATTTTGACCTTTGTGTTCGATGTCTGACTATGTGGATTTCCATATTGGAACTTTGTTTCTAGATGGTCCAGCTGCAGGCAAGACAGTCTAAAGCCTCAGACCGATTCAGCAACCTGAGACATGCTGAGGCCCATAAACTAACACCCCTGTCAGTGGCATCTCTTTGACTCCGGCTACTTTCCAAGAGCCACCCCTCACATTTCACCAGTGTACTGACGCCTCTATAGCGCCATGTCCATTATATTGATTTCAAATCATTTTAGTTCAGGCTTTCAAACCCATGCAATCGGTAGTTCAGAGGCCTGTTTACTCAGCGTTTATTTAACTTATAAACCATGGAGATCTCCTTAGTTCTGCATCTGAAGCCAAACCACAGAATGGATGTGTCTTCTGTTATTGGTGTATATATATATTATTTATATATATATATTTACAGTAGAGTCTCTCTTAATCGACCTTCGCTTATCCAACATTCTGTATTATCCGACATCCCACCGCAAAAAAAAAAAACAAAAAAATGCATCAATCGGCAACAAGAACTGCATGAGCATGAGCGTAGTCTATTTTTTGTTGCCAAATTAATTTTTTCAGTTAAATTTTTCTGTTGTTTTGTTGTAAAAATGATTACAGTGGATCATGTGGCCTGCCCTCTCTGGTGTGTGTGCGTGTGTGCGCGCGTGCCTGTGTCTCTCTCGCTCGCTCGTGTGTGCGCCTGTGTCTCTCTCGGGTGTGTGTGCATGTCTCTCTTTCTCTCACGTGCGTGTGTCTCTCTTATTCTCGCGCGCGCGTGTGTGTGTGTGTGTGTCTCTCTTTCTATCGCACGTGTGTGTGCGCGCATGTGTCTCTCTCCTGTGTGTCTCTCTCGCGCGTGTGTGTGCATGTGTCTCTTTCTCGCGCGCGCATGTGTCTGTCTGTCTGTGTCTCTCTCCCGTTCTCTCTCTCTCTTGCTGCACAAGGAATGCACAGGGAGAGACTGAACATGTGCGGAAAACATCGGCACGCACAAACCGAAAGGGAAACTGGCTTGTTCGTATACCGAGTGTGTGAACAGATGCAAAAGTTTGGCGAACTTTTTGGTCATAACCCGATATGTACGTGTTCAGAGATGTTCGTGAACCGAAAACATTACGTATTAGGTTCGTAATGTGTAAAATTATAACATAGTTTGACATTTAATAGGCTTTTTCTTAACACCGCCCATTATCTGACATTTTCGCTTATCTGACGTTCTGCTGGCCCGTTTATGTCAGATAAGCGAGATTCTACTGTATATATATATATATATATATATATATATATATATATATATATCAGTGGCGGACCATGCATTTCACACCTAGGCCTTCAGTAGTGCTCCATCTGAATCAACCCACCCCTCCAAACTAATTTATGGTTATAAAAACCATCTTAATATGCAGAAATACAGTATAAAGAGCCGTTGCATTGCAGATAGATGTATATAGATTTATATAGATAGATTTACTCCTGTAACCACAATAAATGCCTTTATTGAATAGACAAACTAGGGGTGAACAAGTTCCTTTCTACTGCAGCTACAGCCTGCGACACACATAAAAAACATCAATAATAACTCATAAACTTGCAATATTATTTAGGAAAATTGCAACATTTTACTCACCAAAAATTCAGATTATTTGTAGATAGATAGATAGATAGATAGATAGATAGATAGATAGATAGATAGATAGATAGATAGATAGATAGATAGATAGATAGATAGATAGATAGATAGATAGATAGATAGATACTTTATTAATCCCAATAAACAAAATCCATCCTCCTCTCTTTCATCAAAAACAGTTCAATTACTCTGTTGTACAGATTATCCATGTGCTTCAGTTCCATCACGAAGTCCCTTTCTATCACCATCGAAGCTAATACTGAAAGTCGAACCTGCCCTGTCGTATTTCTGGAATAAGTTTTAATTCGCTTTAGGGCTGAAAATATCCGCTCGACAGAAGCAGTGAACACCGCCAAACATACCAACGTGTACAGCTGCCCCATGATGCTCTCATTCAGATTTTTCTATTACACCAACATATCCAATAAACGGGTCTGAATACGGTGACATTGCTGTACACCTGCTAGAGGGCCCTAGTGACACTAACTCAAAATCTGATTGGTTAAAGCAACAGTTTAATCGACATTTATTTTGTGTTAGAGGGCCTGCAGAACGGATTGTGAAGGCCTCCGGGCAGACTTCTTTGACTTTGACCCTGCCTGGCAACAAATGATGGCTGAAATGTGATTGGTTAAATGCTTTAACATGAAAATACATGTCAGGAAGCGGCACAACCATCAGAAAAGCTATGAAAGGAAGCGGACAAACTATTTGGTATTATTTAATAAGTATTCATGGACAAAATATAATTAACATCAGTTTGTGATTCAGATATTTTTTTAGGCCAACAGAGATGGCCTTGCAGGCCCTGACGGCCCACCACTGGTATATATATATGTATATATATATGTATATATATATATATATATATATATATATATATATATATATATACTGTATATATATATATATATACATATATATATATATATATATATATATATATATATATATATATATATATATATATATATATATATATATACTAGCAAAATACCCGCGCTTCGCAGCGGAGAAGTAGTGTGTTAAAGAGGGTATGTAAACACATATATACATAAACATATCTACATATACACATATATATATATATACACATATCTACATATATATACATATATATATATATACACATATCAATATATATATATATATAGCAAAATACCCGCGCTTTGCAGTGGAGAAGTAGTGTGTTAAAGAGGTTATGAAAAAGTAAAGGAAACATTTTAAAAATAACGTAACATGATTGTCAATATAATTGTGTTGTCATTGTTATGAGTGTTGCTGTCATATATATATACATATACACATATATATATATATATATATATATACATATATATACACACACACACACACACATATATTATATATATATATATATATACACACATATACAGATATATCATATATATATATATACATATATTATATATACATATACACATATTTTATATATATATATATATATATATATATATATATATATATATATACATATATAATATATACATATATATATATTTTATATATATATATATATATATATATATATATATATATATATTGTGGTGGATTGCCGGCTTCTTTCTCCGGCCCTCACCCCCAGGCCTCCAGGAGGAGCTCTCCCAGCAGCGTGGACATGCCCCGAGTTCCAGCAGGGCCTCATGGACTATGTAGTTTTTATACACAGCCCTGCTGGATACCTTGGGGGCCACCAGGCGTTGCTGTAGGGGGGCTCGTAGGCTCGCATGTGCCCTATAACCCGGGAGTACGTCACGGTCACGTGACAGGAAGAAACGATGTGCTCCCGGGTTGAAGAAAAGGACTGTTTACCCTGACCTGGAAGGGAAAAGGAACTGTGGACTGTTGAATGGGAACACCTCCGGGTCAGGGTGTATAAAAGGACTCTGGGAAGCCCAGTACACTGAGCTTAGCTGGGAGGAAGGGTGGCAAAGTGTCTGGGAGTGTGGAGGATTATTGATTGTTTATTGATTTATTATTTGAGTATTGTGGAGTGGAGGGTGCTTTGTGCACTTTATTATTAAAATAAATATAATTATTGGACTTTTACCTGGTGTCTGGAGTCGAGTCTGAGGGTTCAAGGGGTCACGGAGACCCTCTAACTATCACAATATATATATACATACATACATACATATACACACATACATGCACTTACAATAACATAGAAATCAATATAAACAACATTAACATCATTATCATATGAGAATATGAAGTAATATATAAGAAGCACATTTCATATAAATATAAATTATTAAACAGTAAAATCTTCTTCTGTAATTTGCTACCGTGGCTATTGGTTTGTCTGTCCAGGATTTTAAATCACCTGTAGCTCGCAAACCGTTTCACCTATTGACTTGAAATCTGGTACACATATAGTACGTCACGTCTACTATCCGCTTTATGGGTGATGATTGTATTACTCTTTTTATGTTTATTTTATTTTATTGTAGAATCAACTCCTATCTGTGCACACCAGGGCGACCGTGGGCGGATGCGTATGGTGTATTCACTCCATGTTATCGTGCATTGCGCTGTCACTGGTATTTTGATAAAAGAATTTGAACAACATATAAGAAACGTATAAATTATTAAACAGTAAAACATTAACATTTAAGAAGTAAAGTTACATTGAGTACTACTGCAGTGCCTTCGGGTATACCTCATTTTTACTTTGCCCATTACATGCTTAAATGTATACATTTTTTGGTGTAACCTACCCGAGAACACGCGACATATAACCGACCGTGGGAGAAGCATGGATTTTAAACACGCGTTGAGTTCATCTGCTGGTCTCCCTCGTGGAATAACTGGTAACGTTTGACTAAAATCTACAGCGAGTAAAACGACATTACCTCCTATTTTTTTTATCATCTCTGAGATCTTGCTTTTTTCGGTTCAAGGCTTCATAAGCTCTTTTATGTTCTATGGTGTACTTATCCCAAACCATCATCTTTGAATGTTGCAAGACTTTCGCCTTGTATGTAGATCGGGGTAATTACATTCATTGCATTCCTAGTCTGAATCACAATCTGATTATAACATCCGCTACGTGCCCTCTTTTAATTGCGAGAAGCAGATATATATAGCCAAATTCTCGCGCTTCGCTGCGGCGAAGTACTGCTTTTAATTTTTTATTAAGAACAAAAGAAAACCTTTTTAAACGGATCGAAAATATACCAATAACAATTTGTTAAGGATCTGTTTTTTTGTGAACCTCGCTTTTCACAGCTGTCGCACTACGGCGTGTGTTTCGTTTATTTGACAGTATGTAGATCGTGGTAATTACATTCATGGCATTCGTTTTCTGAATCACAATATGATTGTATGGGTGGTTACCTGCCAGGTCACGCTTGTGGTTTGTCAGCAAGTCGCCTTACGTCCGCCACGTGCCCTCTTTCTGTTCCCAGAAGCGTTTCTATAAACTTAATTTAAACTTACGTTTTACACCGTGCTTTTTTCCCTTATGAAGATGCTTGTATGCCTCACTCACTCACTTCTTATTGTTTCGCTCCCTTCTCAATTGTTTAATGAATTTTTTGTTCTTCGCTGTTTGCGGCTCCTCCTTCATTTCTCCCTACTGCATTCACAGTCTTTTCACGTGATTACGTGGGAGGCATGATGACGTGACACTCAACTCCTCCTCCCACGGCCATCGAGCTGCCGTCCATTACAGTATATTGTGAAAAAAGAGGTTCCAGTTATGACCATTACGCGTTGAATTTCGAAATGAAACCTGCCTAACTTTTGTAAGTAAGCTGTAAGGAATCAGCCTTCCAAATTTCAGCCTTCCACCTACACGGGAAGTTGGAGAATTAGTGATGAGTCAGTCAGTCAGTCAGTGAGTCAGTGAGGGCTTTGCCTTTTGTTAATTAGTATAGATATATATACAGTGCATCCGGAAAGTATTCACAGCGCATCACTTTTTCCACATTTTGTTATGTTACAGCCTTATTCCAAAATGGATTAAATTCATTTTTTTCCTCAGAATTCTACACACAACACCCCATAATGGCAACGTAAAACAAGTTTACTTGAGGTTTTTGCAAATTTATTAAAAATAAAAAACAGAGAAATCCCATGTCCATAAGTATTCACAGCCTTTGCTCAATACTTTGTCGATGCACCTTTGGCAGCAATTCCAGCCTCAAGTCTTTTAGAATATGATGCCACAAGCTTGGCACACCTATCCTTGGCCAGTTTCGCCCATTCCTCTTTGCAGCACCTCTCAAGCTCCATCAGGTTGGATGGGAAGCGTCGGTGCACAGCCATTTTAAGATCTCTCCAGAGATGTTCAATCAGATTCAAGTCTGGGCTCTGGTTGGGCCACTCAAGGACATTCACAGAGTTGTCCTGAAGCCACTCCTTTGATATCTTGACTGTGTGCTTAGGGTTGTTGTCCTGCTGAAAGATGAACCGTCGCCCCAGTCTGAGGTCAAGAGCGCTCTGGAGCAGGTTTTCATCCAGGATGTCTCTGTACATTGCTGCAGTCATCTTTCCCTTTATCCTGACTAGTCTACCAGTCCCACAGCATGATGCTGCCACCACCATGCTTCACTGTAGGGTTGGTATTGGCCTGGTGATGAGCGGTGCCTGGTTTCCTCCAAATGTGACACCTGGCATTCACACCAAAGAGTTCAATCTTTGTCTCATCAGACCAGAGAATTTTCTTTCTCATGGTCTGAGAGTCCTTCAGGTGCCTTTTGGCAAACCCCAGGTGGGCTGCCATGTGCCTTTTACTAAGGAGTGGCTTCCGTCTGGCCACTCTACCATACAGGCCTGATTGGTGGATTGCTGCAGAGATGGTTGTCCTTCTGGAAGGTTCTCCTCTCTCCACAGAGGACCTCTGGAGCTCTGACAGAGTGACCATCGGGTTCTTGGTCACCTCCCTGACTAAGGCCCTTCTCCCCCGATCGCTCAGTTTAGATGGCCGGCCAGTTCTAGGAAGAGTCCTGGTGGTTTCAAACTTCTTCCACTTACGGATGATGGAGGCCACTGTGCTCATTGGGACCTTCAAAGCAGCAGAAATGTTTCTGTAACCTTCCCAAGATTTGTGCCTCGAGACAATCCTGTCTCTGAGGTCTACAGACAATTCCTTTGACTTCATGCTTGGTTTGTGCTCTGACATGAACTGTCAACTGTGGGACCTTCTATAGACAGGTGTGTGCCTTTCCAAATCATGTCCAGTCAACTGAATTTACCACAGGTGGACTCCAATGAAGCTGCAGAAACATCTCAAGGATGATCAGGGGAAACAGGAGGCACCTGAGCTCAATTTGGAGCTTCATGGCAAAGGCTGTGAATACTTATGTGCATGGGCTTTCTCAATTTTTTTATTTTTAATAAATTTGCAAAAACCTCAAGTAAAATGTTTTCACGTTGTCATTATGGGGTGTTGTGTGTAGAATTCTGAGGAAAAAAATTAATTTAATCCATTTTGGAATAATCCATTTTGTAACGTAACAAAATGTGGAAAAAGTGATGCGCTGTGAATACTTTCCAGATGCACTGTATATACAGTACAAGGTGCGCACAAAGTCCATATACCCCTATCTTTAGGAGCATTTACAGGAATAACCATGACAATTTGGTTCCTGTGGACATCAGCCCAAGTCTTCCCGGTATTTCGAGGTGTGTTTCAGACATCCCGTCTGGTGCTTCTACCTGCTGCTGCTCAAGAAATCGCAACAACGTGACAGTTGTTCCAAAACGAAGCGATGGGTGACACAAGTGTTTTCAGGATCGAGGAGCGTTTGGTGGCCACTGTGTGGGTTCATGAGCGGCCTGTTACTGGGAAATGGATCTATAATGTCATGATTGACTTTGTTGTGCATTTTGGGAAGGCATCGCCGACAAAGAGGACGTTGTTGCAGTGGGAGAAGAAAGCTTTTGCAACGGGCAGCGTCTGAGATGTGCCGTGAAGTGGAAGACCATCCACAAGGCTTGAAACGTGTGCAGATGTGGCAGAGTCTGTCCAACGATCCCCAATGAAATCCACTCATAAATGTGCTTCTGAGTTGAGAATAGCAGAATCGACAATGCAAAAACACATCAAACAGGACCTGCAAATGAAACGTTGCCGTCCATTGCCCATTAACGAGTGATCACATGCCGACTTGGACAGATGTCAGGAAGCTTGTGATCTGATGCTGCACCAATTTCCCACAAATGCTGAGAAGGAAAAGGTTATGTTCTCTGACGAGTGCACGATTTATCGCAGCTCCCACAATCAAAACGTGTTTTTCTGGGGAAATGAAAGTTCTAGAAAGTCACCCCGCAAATGTTGCAGAACATGAGCAGGAGAACCTGGCGGTGCATTCGGCTATGCAGAGATCATGGAGGGACCCATACAGATGTTTTGGATTCCTAAGAGGTAACCTTTAGCTTTCAAAATCCTCCCAATGATAGGGGTATACGGACTTTGTGCGCACCCTGTATATATATATATATATATATATATATATATATATATATATATATATATATATATATATATATATATATATATATAGTAAGACGCTAGGGACACACTGCACACAGGGTAAAATCAATACTTTATTAAAATAAATTATATCTTTAATTTTTTTTCTTCTCAATGCAGTGCTCCAAAGCACCTCCGCCACCATACACAAACAAAATAATAATCACTCTTCACAAATCTCTCCTCCACTCCTCCCACCACGCTCTGTCCTGCTCCCTCCCCACTGCAGCTCGCCTGGTGAGTCTCCACCACTCCTTTTAATAGTCTTTGACTGGGTCAGATGGAGACTTGTGGATTTCTTCAGCCTGTAAGTACTCCTGTGGTTCCGTCCCTATGACTTGTGAGTGCTTCCGGGCTATACGAGAAATTCTCAAGCCCTCCCTGCAGCGTGACCCGGTGGCACCCACGGCACCCAGCAGGGCTGTGAAGCCGAACTCCAACTCCCATGGTGCCCTGCGGGAATCTGGGGTGCCGCTATGCTGCAGGGGCATCTCCATCTGCCGTTCTGGGGGAGGCAGTGTCCCTCTGTAACTGCTTTCCCCCAACTTTCTCCTTTCTGGGCATCCCGGCCGGGTTGAGCAGCCAGCCGTCCACCATAATATATATAGTAAATGCCACAGGGGTTGGACGGGCATCTCAACCAGAGGAGGGGATAGCTTCTTACCCAGCTGGGAGACTCAGAACAGGCAGATGGGCATCCCAACCAGAAGAGAGGAAGGAACAAGACCCAGAAGTGATTGCCGTAAAAGATGAATAAGACGTCGTTGGAGACTATTCCCCCAGGATGCTAGATGGCAGCGGCCCTGGGTATCGGTGCCCGGTATGTAACCAGTAGGGCATCGTGGGAAGTGAAGTTCAGCAATACATCCCTGCTGGGGTCCCTGGGTGCCGCTCCCAACAATAGGACTTCTATATGACCCGGATTCGGCCTGGCACCAGAAGTACTCCCAGGTCCTCAATAAAAGGGTCCGCACTCCCTTGTCCAGACGAGTTGGAGCTGGGAGGAAGGAAGGCAACACTCAACTGGAGGAGGGCTGTGCGGTGGTAAAGAGTATTGTGGAGAGAAGAATTGTGGATTGTAGAGAGAGATATCACTTGTGCTTGTGCTACTTTAAGGTATTGTGAGAAAGAACTTGGGTGAATTGCGGTTTTGGGGCTGCTGACGCCCCTGGTTTCAAATCACAATATAGATTTGCTGACTGGCGGACTAACCACAAGCATTACCTGGCAGGTAACCATCAAAATGAAACAGACTGTTATTCAGACCTATGAATGTAATACAGTTGTACTTGAAAGTTTGTGAACCCGTTAGAATTTTCTATATTTCTGCATAAATATGACCTAAAACATCATCAGATTTTCGCTCAAGTCCTAAAAGTAGATAAAGAGAAACCAGCTAAACAAATGAGACAAAAATATTATACTTGTTCGTTTATTTATTAAGGAAAATGATCGAATATTACATATTTGTGAGTGGCAAAAGTATGTGAACCTTTGCTTTCAGTATCTGGTGTGACCCCCTTTGCAGCAATAACTACAACTAGATGTTTCCGGTAACTGTTGATCAGTCCTGAATTTGAGCCCATTCCTCCGTACAGAACGGCTTCAACTCTGGGATGTCGGTGAGTTTCCTCACATGAACTGCTCGCTTCAGGTCCTTCCACAACATTTCGATGGGATTAAGGTCAGGACTTTGACTTGGCCATTCCAAAACATTAACTTTATTCTTCTTTAACCATTCTTTGGTAGAACGACTTGTGTGCTTAGGGTCGTTGTCTTGCTGCATGACCCCACCTTCTATTGAGATTCAGTTCATGGACAGATGTCCTGACATTTTCCTTTCGAATTCTCTGATATAATTGAGAATTCATTGTTCCATCAATGAAGGCAAGCCATCCTGGCCCAGATGCAGCAAAACAGATAGATAGATAGATAGATAGATAGATAGATAGATAGATAGATAGATAGATAGATAGATAGATAGATAGATAGATAGATAGATAGATAGATAGATAGATAGATAGATAGATAGATAGATAGATAGATAGATAGATAGATAGATAGATAGATAGATACTTTATTAATCCCAAGGGGAAATTCACAAAATTCACAAAACAGGCCCAAACCATGATACTACCACCACCATGTTTCACAGATGGGATAAGGTTCTTATGCTGGAATGCAGTGTTTTCCTTTCTCCAAACATAACACTTTTCATTTAAACCAAAAAGTTCTATTTTGGTCTCATCCGTCCACAAAACCTTCTTCTAATAGCCTTCTGGTTTGTCCACGTGATCTTTAGCAAACTGCAGACGAGCAGCAACGTTTTTGTTGGAGAGCAGTGGCTTTCTCCTTGCAACCCTGCCATGCACACCATTATTGTTGAGTGTTCTCCTGATGGTGGACTCATGAACATGAACATTAGCCAATGTGAGAGAGGCCTTCAGTTGCTTAGAAGTCACCCTGGGGTCCTTTGTGACCTCGCTGACTATTACACGCCTTGCTCTTGGAGAGATCTTTGTTGGTCTACCACTCCTGGGGAGGCTAACAATGGTCTTGAATTTCCTCCATTTGTACACAATCTGTCTGACTGTGGATTGGTGGAGTCCAAACTCTTTAGAGATGGTTTTGGAACCTTTTCCAGCCTGATGAGCATCAACGACTCTTTTTCGGAGGTTCTCAGAAATCTCCTTTGTTCGTGCCATGATACACTTCCACAAACATGTGTTGTGAAGAGCAGACTTTGATAGATCAAAACACAGGGTGCCCACTCACACCTGATTGTCATCCCATTGATTGAAAACACCGGACTTGAATTTCACCTTCAAACTAACTGCTAATCCTAGAGCTTCACATACTTTTGCCACTCACAAATATGGAATATTCAATTATTTTCCTCAATAAATAAATGACCAGATGTAATATTTTTGTCTCATTTGTTTAACTGGTTTCTCTTTATCTACTTTTAGGACTTGAGTGAAAATCTGATGATGTTTTAAGTCATATTTATGCAGAAATATAGAAAATTCTAAAGGGTTCTTTGTATTATTTGGCAGGTATGGTATCTTATATATATATCATTTTTTTTATAAGTCAAGGTGACTTTTTTGTGTGAAAAAAATAAATAACTCAATTTTCTAGGTAAAGCAACACATGGCATTAAAAATGTCTACTGAATCGTTGGTAAGTTATTTAATTGCACAGATACACAAGAGGTAAAAATAAACATCGTGTTTCTCAAATGAATACAAAGAGATTCCGGGCCTCGTAATGTCTGAAGTGCTCAGATCTGTCCTGACTGCAGTTGGATACTTCTCCTTTGTTTGCCTCTTTGTGTTTTTGGGCAATTCCTTTGTTTTTTGTGTTTCATTGTTATTGGCGAGCATTTTGTGAGAGTGAACTTTTTATTATTTAAACATCTGGTGTTTGTCCTATTACTAGCCTGGGTTTGACGATGATAATCCCCCTCTTGCGGACGTTTTTTGGGAGTGCTTTTGGAACTTCCTGGGAAACTTATGCGCTTTGGTACTCCATGTTATCAACAATGAGAGAGTGTGTTTCTCTGTTACCTTGCCTTTTAGGTGCTTCCTTCTTGGACCTCTCGGACCAATGGGATAAGACGACTCCCCGATTCATTCCAATTCCTGTTTCAACACGTTTCAACTCAGGTACACCCCCATGGAAATTGCTGCTTTTTTTCAACATATTTGTGCAAGCAGACAAGAGATCTTCGTGCAAATTAAGGTGTGACACACTGGCGTGCACAAGGGACAGCTGAAGGGCTCTAGTGGCTGCAATTTTTCCGTCACTCCAAGAGTAGGCGCTGTGTCCTAATGCCTATCTCTCTCTTCCTCCCTCTGCAGATTGGTTGACTGATGGCTAGAACACCTCTGACATCACATCCACCTGGACCCACCTTTTCCTGTCAGTAGGGTCCAAAACGGGAAGTTCTGCCATCTAAGAACAGTTGAACTCACATCTACAGAGACGACTCTGCAATAATTGCATGCGTTGGCAGATTTTGCTGAAACCAGTTATATAGGGTAACCAGGCTGGCACCCAAAATTTTTATTAATGTCATCTTTATCTATTACAGTGGCGTAGTCAGCAGGATTTGTTACAAGGATGACAGAGCAACAAAACATGGCAGCTGTAGTTCAGGTCATGGCACCTAAATTGCTGGCACTAAAGGTCCAGCATGGGGAACAATGGGCTCAGCTCGCCAAGGTGGAGGTCTGTAATCAAATGCTTGCAACAGTTCAGTGCTGAACTCACGTCTGCAGAGACGACTCTGCAATAATTGCATGCGTTGGCAGATTTTGCTGAAACCAGTTATATAGGGTAACCAGGCTGGCACCCAAAATTTTTATTAATGTCATCTTTATCTATTACAGTGGCGTAGTCAGCAGGATTTGTTATATGGATGACGGAGCAACAAAACATGGCAGCTGTAGTTCAGGTCATGGCACCTAAATTGCTGGCACTAAAGGTCCAGCATGGGGAACAATGGGCTCAGCTCGCCAAGGTGGAGGTCTGTAATCAAATGCTTGCAACAGTTCAGTGTTGAACTCACGTCTGCAGAGACGACTCTGCAATAATTTCATGTGTTGGCAGATTTTGCTGAAACCAGTTATATAGGGTGACCAGGCTGGCACCCAAAATTCTAATTATTGTCAACTTTATCTATTACAGTGGCGTAGTCAGCAGGATTTGTTACTAGTATGACAGAGTGACAAGACATGTCAGCCATACTTCAGGCCATGGCAACTGAACTATGGGCATTAAAGGTCCAGCATGGGGAACAACATGGCTCAGCTCACCGAGGTGGAGGTCTGTAATGAAACACTTGCAACAGTTCTGTGTTGAACTCACATCTGCAGAGACGACTCTGCAATAATTTCATGTGTTGGCAGATTTTACTGAAACCAGTTATATAGGGTGACCAGGCTGGCACCCAAAATTCTTATTATTGTCATCTTTATCTATTACAGTGGCGTAGTCAGCAGGATTTGTTACAAGGATGATGGAGCAACAAAACATGGCAGCTGTACTTCAGGTCATGGCACCCGAATTACTGGCACTAAAGATCCAGCATGGGGAACAATGGGCTCAGCTCGCCAAGGTGAAGGTCTGTAATCAAATGCTTGCAACAGTTCAGTGTTGAACTCACGTCTGCAGAGACGACTCTGCAATAATTTCATTTGTTGGAAGATTTTGCTGAAACCAGTTATATCGGGTGACCAGGCTGGCACCCAAAATTCTTATTATTGTCATCTTTATCTATTACAGTGGCGTAGCCAGCAGGATTTGTTAATAGTATGACAGAGTGACAAGACATGGCAGCCATACTTCAGGTCATGGCAACTGAACTACTGGCACTAAAGGTCCAGGTTGGAGAATAACGGGCTCAGCTCGCCGAGGTGGAGGTCTGTAATGAAACACTTGCAACAGTTCTGTGTTGAACTCATGTCTACAGAGACGACTCTGCAATAATTACATGCCTTGGCAGATTTTGCTGAAACCAGTTATACGGGGTGGCCAGGCCGGCACCCAAAATCCTTATTACTGTGTTGTGGTTTGAAATTTTGTGTATGAGGTGATCAATATTTTGGATGTCTTAATTTGTAACATAGACAGTGCAATATAATATTAGTGTTATATCACTGATAAGAACAGCAATGGTTTGATGTTTAAGAACCCTCCATTTTAGGACCGAGTCTTTGTAATTTTATGACAAGGTTGGAGGAAGGGCCTTAAACCAGTTTGGCGAGTGATTCTCTGTAGGACTCTCTCAATCAACACCCCACAGGAAAGCCAAACTACCCAGCTGGCAAGCATGGGTATTGGGGGCCTTTGTGTCGCACTGGAAATCTATTGGTCTAAAGTTGCCAGTTTGGTTTTAAATCAGAGGCCATTAAGTACCATGACACCCTATTGGCTGTAGGGTTTGGACAGAGAATCTATAAATTTGCTTGCTTTACCCCTCCTTCAATCTCTTACACCATCATGATGAAGGAGCATCTCTCATAATTTCCATGAAAAGGACAATATGATGAAGAGCACAGCTCAGCAGCCATATTGAGAAAGGCATGAGGCCTGTTCTGAAGAAAGCTGACCACAAATGAGGACTTAACTAGAGACATTTAAAGTAACTAACAAGTCTGAAACAACACATCGGCATTGTGTGGTTGCCAATATTTAAATGTACTTTGCATATTGTTATTATTTATCCATCCATCCATTTTCCAACCCGCTGAATCCGAACACAGGGTCACAGGGGTCTGCCGGAGCCAATCCCATCCAACACAGGGCACAAGGCAGGAAACAATCCTGGGCAGGGTGCCAACCCACCACAGGACACACACAAACACACCCACACACACCAAGCACACACTACGGCCAATTTAGAATCGCCAATCCACCTAACCTGCATGTCTTTGGACTGTGGGAGGAGACCGGAGTGCCCGGAGTAAACCCACACAGACACGGGGAGAACATGCAAACTCCACGCAGGGAGGACCCGGGAAGCGAACCCAGGTCCCCAGATCACCCAACTGCGAGGAAGCAGCGCTACCCTCTGCACCACCGTGCCGCCGTTATTATTTATGAATATTACCAATAATACATTGTTTAAATTGTAACTTAACTCCTGCTTGTCTTTTACTACACCTAATTGTCTGAGGTTATAAATGTAGAAGGGAAGGTGGGGAGAAGTTATAGAGTACGATACCTGATAAACAGTAGTAAGTCTGGGAGATTAGATGCATTCTGACAAAGATTATACATTAATAATACAAAAGGGGAAAGCAGAGTCATAGAGAACTCTACCAAGACAAAACAATATTCTCTTTATCTATCACAGTAGCGTAGTTGGCAGGATTTGTTGCTTTGATGATGGAATGACAGGACATGGTGGCCGTACTTCAGGCCATGACAACTGAACTCTGGGCAGTAAAGGTCCAGATTGGGGAACAAAGGGCTCAGCTCACCAAAGCAGAGGTCTGTAATGAAATGCTTGGGACAGTTCTGTTTGGGATCCGGAATAGTTGCCTCCCACACTTCATTCCTCACACTTCACCCCAGATATTTTTCCTAGACTGCCAGGTTGAGTTTAGGGAGGAGTTGAAATAGACACTGGGTGGTAGTGAAGAATTACCAGACAGCTGGGAAAGTACAGCAGATGTAGTAAGGGTGACAGCAAGAAGGGTGCTTGGCGTGACATCTGGAAAGAGGAAGGAGGAAAAGGAAACCTGGTGGTGGAATGAAGAAATACAGGAGAGTATACAGAGGAGGAGGATGGCAAAGAAGAAGTGGGATAGTCAGAGAGATGAAGAAAGTAGACAAGAGTACAAGGAGATAAGACGCAAGGTGAAGAGAGAGGTGGCAAAGGCTAAAGAAAAGGAGTATGATGAGTTGTATGAGAGGTTGGACACTAAAAAGGGAGAAAAGGACTTGTGGGCTACAGAGGGACCGAGCTGGGAAAGATGTGCAGCAGGTTAGGGTGATAAAGGATAAAGATGGAAACGTACTCACAAGCGAGGAGAATGTGTTGAGCAGATGGAAAGAGGACTTTGAGAGGCTGATGAATGAAGAGAACGAGAGAGAGAAGAGGTTGGATGATGTGGAGATAGTGAATCAGGACGTGCAATGGATTAGCAAGGAGGAAGTAAGGACAGCTATGAAGAGGATGAAGAATGGAAAGGCCGTTGGTCCAGATGACATACCTGTGGAAGCATGGAGGTGTTTAAGGAGAGATGGCAGTAGAGTTTTTAACCAGATTGTTCAATGGAATCTTGGAAAGTGAGAGGATGCCTGAGGAGTGGAGAAGAAGTGTACTGGTGACGATATTTAAGAATAAGGGGGATGTGCAGGACTGCAGTAACTACAGGGGGATAAAATTGATGAGCCACAGCATGAAGTTATGGGAAAGAGTAGCAGACGCTCAGTTAAGAAGTGAGGTGATGATTAGGAGCTGTGGTATTATATGAGGAAGTCGGGAGTGGCACAGAAGTACGTAAGAGTGGTACAGGATATGAAGTGTGACCGTGGTGAGGTCTGCGGTAGGAGTGATGGAGGTGGAATTACATCAAGGATCGGCTCTGAGCCCTTTCTAATTTGCAATGGTGATGGACAGGTTGACAGACGAGATTAGACAGGAGTCCTCGTTGACTGTGATGTTTGCTGATGACATTGTGATCTGTAGCGATAGTAGGGATAAAGTAGCAGGTTAAATGCTTTGTTTTGTATTTGATCTTCTATGTGCTCTATGTGTGTGAATCACTACGTGCTCTTCCTCTGACAGGACACAGAATCCATTACATTCGTGATATTACAGCTCTCTGAATAATTAAAATACAGTAATCCCTCCTCCATCGCGGGGGTTGCGTTCCAGAGCCACCCGCGAAATAGGAAAATCCGCGAAGTAGAAACCATATGTTTATATGGTTATTTTTATATTGTCGTGCTTGGGTCACAGATTTGCGCAGAAACACAGGAGGTTGTAGAGAGACAGGAACGTTATTCAAACACTGCAAACAAACATTTGTCTCTTTTTCAAAAGTTTAAACTGTGCTCCATGACAAGACAGAGATGACAGTTCTGTCTCACAATTAAAAGAATGCAAACATATCTTCCTTTTCAAAGGAGTGCAAAGCAAGCAGTCAAAAAAAAAATCAATAGGGCTTTTAAGTATGCGAAGCACCGCCGGTACAAAGCTGTTGAAGGCAGCAGCTCACACCCCCTCTGTCAGGAGCAGGAAGAGAGAGAGAGAGAGATAGAGAGAGATAGCGAGAGACAGATAAAAAAAATCAATACGTGCCCTTTGAGCTTTTAAGTATGCGAAGCTCCGTGCAGCATTTCTTTCAGGAAGCAGCTGCACACAGCCCCCCTGCTCACACCCCCCTACGTCAGCGCAAGAGAGAGAGAGAGAGAGAGAAAGTAAGCTGGATAGCTTCTCAGCCATCTGCCAATAGCGTCCCTTGTATGAAATCAACTGGGCAAACCAACTGAGGAAGCATGTACCAGAAATTAAAAGACCCATTGTCCGCAGAAACCCGCGAAGCAGCGAAAAATCCGCGATATATATTTAAATATGCTTACATATAAAATCCGCGATGGAGTGAAGCCGCGAAAGGCGAAGCGCGATATAGCGAGGGATCACTGTACTGAGATGCATACGTGATATCATGTTCATGATGACAGGAGTTAAAGCATGTTATTAAACATGGGAACACGGTGGTGCAGTGATTGTTCATGTCTCATGCAAGATGCTTGCTGCACCGTGTGCAACCTCTGTTGTGATGTAAGATTTTGCATATAACTTAATAAATATTTTGTATGTCTTTATTTGTAATTTAGGCAAAGCAATGTAATTTAGTGTTACATTAGTGAGGAGCATTCATGTTTACCCCCCCCCCCCTTAGGAATGGGTCTGTTTGAATTTTACGACAGAGATGGGGGGGCTGTGGTGGGTTGGCACCCTGCCCGGGATTGTTTCCTGCCTTGTGCCCTGTGTTGGCTGGGATTGGCTCCAGCAGACCCCTGTGACCCTGTGTTCTGATTCAGCGGATTGGAAAATGGATGGATGGATAGATGGAGATGGGGAGGTGGGGAATGTGCCTTAAACCAGTTTGGTGAGTATTTCTCTGCTAAAGTCTTTCAACCCCCGCAAGGAAGCCAGGTTACCTTAACATATGGTTTCGGGTGTTAAGATGTTCTATTTCCCCCATTGGTCTGAAGTATGGCTGTTTGGAATTGGCTTGTCTCAGAGGCCTTTAAGTATTATGACGCCCTATTGGCTCTAGGGGTTGGACAGAACATCTATAAATTTACTTGCTTAACCTCACACTATCTCTCTTACTAACCTCTGATGATGAGCAAACTGATGAAGGGAAAGGACAACACAATGGAGAGCACAGCTCGGCAGCCATGTTGAGACAGGCAATGCGGCCTGTTCTGAAGAAAGCTGAGCACCAATGATGCCTTAACTAGAGACCTTTTAAACAACTACAAGTTTGTGTGCCGCCTGAAAATACACATCACCATTTAATCAGGTTGTATGGTTGCCAATATTCAAATGTACTTTGCATATTGTTATTATTTATGAATATTATCAATAATACATTATTTTATGTGTAACTTAACTCCTGCTTGTCTTTTTACTACACCTAATTGCCTATAGATATAGAAGGGAAGGTGGGGATAAGTTAACCTCTTTAATAAAACCCCTATGTGCGTCCAGTGTCCGTGTGTGTGTGTCTTCTGGTGAAGTGCGAATGCGCAGGGCACGGTGCGATGCTTCAAAGGCCGCCTGATGCGTCACACAAGACAGAGAGGGCGGGAGCTATAAAATATCGCGCGGCCAATCCAATCGGATTCCGGTAAATGAGGTAAGACCTAAAACAGAAAACACGAAAAATCCAATCGGGTACTGAGATGCGGAGACCAGCTTCCCCAAAGAAGTGGGATTAGTGTTTGTTGTTGTGCAAGTGTTCACTCTGAGGATGTCAGATTTGCGATTAAGAAGCTTGGCCCGGTAAAGTGTAAAGTGTCAGTCGTTGAAGGGGTTTTCCTAAATATACGAATTTTCATGATATTACAATACGCTGACTTTTAAAAGTAGATTTATTTCCGCGCAAATTACATCAGTTGCTGGGGAGAATCTGCTGATGCCGACTGTTGTGACAGAAACTTAAACGCATATTACGGACAGCAAAGCCAGTATTACAGTCAGAGAAAATTACAGGCATTTTACGGGAAAAATTTAATGAGGTAAAAGGTCTTTTGCCATTTAATATAGACTGTTCCTACTAATGTTTATGGACTACTTATTGTGTCCTGCGGTGGGCTGGCACCCTGCCCGGGATTGGTTCCTGCCTTGTGCCCTATGTTGGCTGGGATTGGCTCCAGCAGACCCCCGTGACCCTGTGTTCGGATTCAGCGGGTTGGAAAATGGATGGATGGACTACTTATTGTAACGGGCTTAATGTCTAGTATACTATAATACCTTATAAACAGTGGTAAGTCTGTGGGATTTGAGGTGTTCTGACAGAGGCTACATCTTCATAATACAAAAGGGGAAAGTAGAGCAATATATTACTCTACCAAAACAAAACACCTCCGATGAAATACTTTATTGCAGCAGTACTGTCTCTTTCAAACATACTAACCTCCAATTCCTGTCCTTCCTTTTCTTTCTCCAATTACCCAATCGCCACACAATCAGCTCTGTAATAGACGTTAAGCCGTCTGTAAGCTGAGAACACCGATTCTTCAAAACTTTTAAGGAACATCGAAATATCTTCGTAGTACATGTTTAATTATTCTATCCATCTATCCTTCCAGTGTCGTGCCGGCCACAGCAAGAATACAGCGTGAGGCAGGAACAATCCGTGAACAGAGCACCAGCGGGTCGCTAGTGCTGCAGCGCCGTGTCCTCACATGTTTAATTATTAACAATATAGATTATTTAAACGAAGTTAAAGTTTTATCTGTATAATATAATAAACATATTTTGCTGCATTTCATCTTAAAAATGACATCGTCATCATATGTAAATACGTGCTTTATAAAGTGGCTCAGGTTGTGTAATATTATAACTGCAGTGCTAGTTTACAGTGAGGTGATTGTACTTATAAGTCCAAACAGTTCTGCAAGGAGCACTTGATGGACTGATTGACTGCGTTCAGAGTTCTTGGGATGAAACCGCGAGGTCCGTACAGGAAAGGCTCTGAAGCGTTTGACGTATGAGAGCAGTTCAAATAGACAGCATGGCTGAGGCAGCGTGTGCTTGATGCTGTATGTCGATAATTCTCTTTCCGATCAGCTGCTGTACAGCTGTGATTCACACTCAGATACAGTGATATAAATACTCCGTGTGGTGCAGTGAGAGTAATATGGAAAAAGATGATCTGCTGTGGTAACACCTAATGGGAGCAGCTGAAAGAAGAAGAAGAAGGTGCAGTGAGAGTAACAACGCTAAAGCAGCTGTGGTATTTAGAATAGTTTCACCATTCTGTGGACCATTATATTGTTACAGGTTAATTACAATCAGATGCATTAAACTAATAAACAATATGCGGTTCATTTCAGTGTATTTATAAAGCTGAGTCAGGGATGTGAATCTAAAAAAAAAGGATAACTACACAGGAACAGTAGCACTGCTTTGACACTGGGTGCTGCCAGTCTGCAAAACCGAGCGGAGATCTTGCATACAACAGGGTATGAGCTACCGTGGAAATGCGTGGAAATGTTCTTACGCAACATTTTTGTGCATACGCATCGTTTATACATGAGGCCTCTGGTCTTGTAACTCTAGCAGAATCCCCTTCCTGCTGTTGACGCCTCTTAAGAGTGACAGTTACCTAAACAAGACAGGGCTCTAGTGACTGTCACTTGCAATGTCCCTCTCTGTCCTTTCATTATTATTTGCAAGGATGTGTTTATAAAGCCCTGGGGGTCTCCACCTGCCTCCTGTTGCCTTCCCTGACTAGAAAAGTACAAAGAAAAAGTTTCAGACCACAGCGCACCTGTGACCGTTTGGCTGTCAATCACCCCTTCAGCCCCGCCTATTTTGAGGCTGATATGCTAATTACGTCATGAGTACACATAAAAGCAGACTTCTTTAAACATGCATGAAGTTAAATAAATAAGCAAATAGTTCCAAGATGATTGACGTAAACGTAACCTTACAGCATCAGTCCATTAATGTCGGGAGCGGACTGGGTCTCAAAACAAGCACGGGCCTCCTTCAATGAGTGAGGTCGACCCCCTAGGCCTATTATTTGTTATTATTTTCTTAAAATTTGTGATGAGCATATGCGGCTCGCTACTTGCTATGAGCCTATGATATGAACTCTATCTAAACGGTTGCCAAACTTAATCTGTACACTGTTGTTTAGACACAACTTAAAATTTGACGACATGCTTAGAAATAAAATTTAATGAAAAATAAAAATAGAGTATCACGGCTTACACGTTATTAGAGTACATGTCAAATGTCAATATTCTCGTCCAAGTGCCAGTACCCTAGTAGACTAGCAGCTGCTCGTTTACAATGTGAATAAATTATAACTGAGATTAGAATGATAACCTCACCTGACTGAAATGTTCCATTAACTTAACGATAAACTAGAAATATTCCATCCTAATTTGAAAAATTCCTATCCTATGCTGTTTTAACTTTATTTCATCATACTAATAATCGCAGCTGAAAACCTGTAATTATCGCTGAAGCCGACGACCAGAGAACAATAAAATGCATAAGCTGGATGATAAATTAGACTGGACTGCCAATACTGATGCGCAGTGCAAGAAAGGACAGAGCCGGTTATACTACCTTAGAAGGCTGGCGTCCTTCAACATCTGCAATAAGATGCTGCAGATGTTCTATCAAACAGTTGTGGCGAGCGCCCTCTTCTATGCGGTGGTGTGCTGGGGAGGCAGCATTAAGAAGAAAGACGCCTCACGCCTGGACAAACTGGTGAGGAAGGCAAGCTCTATTGTTGGCATGGAGCTGGACAGTTTAACATCTGTGACAGAGCGACGGGCGCTGAGCAGACTCCTATCAATTATGGAGAATCCACTGCATCCACTAAATAGTATCATCTCCAGACAGAAGAACAGCTTCAGCGACAGACTGCTGTCACTGTCCTGCTCCACTGACAGATTGAGGAGATCTTCTCTCCCCAAACTATGCAACTCTTCAATTCCACCCGGGGGGTGTAAACGTTAAAATTTAGCATTATACAAAGTTATTGTCTGTTTTTCACCTGCATTATTATCATTCTTTAATTTAATATTATTAATTGTATCATTATGCTGCTGCTGGAGAATGTGAATTTCCCATTGGGATTAATAAAGTATCTATCTATCTATCTATCTATCTATCTATCTATCTATCTATCTATCTATCTATCTATCTATCTATCTATCTATCTATCTATCTATCTATCTATCTATCTAATCTAAACTAATTATGGGGCTCCACCCCCTGCTCGCTTCACTCGCCAACCCCTGGTCTTGGGTAACCCGAAATACATTTGAAAGAGATCACTGTCTGTCTCGGTAATTGTTACATATGTATCATGTCCACTGTCAAGATATCTGTAGGTCTATGTAATAACATGTAAATGAGAATAGCAGTGTAAGTGTTATGTTATGCAAGTATAGGGGCGGGATGCCAAAGCCTCCTCTGTTTGTGTTTTCCGTGAGTACATATAGTATTGTATTACTGTAATGTGATTCACATATGCTGTGGAGACCGGATCTTTGGGGCTGCTGTACTATCTCGGGTTATTGCTTGCGGTGCTTTAGAAGCGTGTTGTAGACGCCTGCACCTTCCGTACTATGTCGGGTTTGACTATGCTGTGTAGTGTGGACGTGTAGGGTTCTTTTTGGAGCCGTGCCTGCTTTGCTTGCGGCATTTGAGATTTGCGTTGTAGGCGCTTGCGTTCATTGATTTTATCCAGGTAGCTCCGTTAGTCGAGCTGTATCGTTTTGGAGCCGTGACCGTGTCTCCATTAGTTATACGTTGTTTACCGTTAGTAATATGGATATTTGCACTTACTGTTAATACGGAGCGTTTTCTGTCGTTGTACTGTTAGTAATGCATCACTGTAATGTGATTCACATATGCTGTGTAGTTTGGACGTGTGAGGATGCCGTATGTTTAATACGGAGCGTTCGTTTATTCTTATTACCCATCTGGTGTCGAGCCTGTGTTTTCTGTGGTTGTACTGCTAATATTGTATTACTGTAATGTGATTCACATATGTTGTGTTGCAAGTACTGTTAAAATCACTTATTTACGTTAGTTGAGCTCTTTCGTTTCTGAGCCGTGGGTACCTCGCTTGTGGTGTATAGGCGCATGTGCCCTCCGTACTATCTCGGGTGTGACTATGCTGTGCTTTGTGGACGTTTAGGGACTCCGTACTTTGTCTGGTTTGACTGTGGGGCGGGATGCCGAAGCCTCTTCTGTTTGTGTTTTCCGTGAGTACATGGAGCCGTGACCGTGTCTCCATTAGTTATACGTTGTTTACCGTTAGTAATATGGATATTTGCACTTACTGTTAATATGGAGCGTTTTCTGTGGTTGTACTGTTAGTAATGCATCACTGTAATGTGATTCACATATGCTGTGTAGTTTGGACATGTGAGGATGCCGCATCTATACTAATTAATAAAAGGCAAAGCCCTCACTGACTCACTGACTGACTGACTGACTGACTCACTCATCACTAATTGTCCAACTTCCCGTGTAGGTGGAAGGCTAATATTTGGCAGGCTGATTCCTTACAGCTTACTTACAAAAGTTAGGCAGGTTTCATTTCGAAATTCAATGCGTAATGGTCATAACTGGAACCTCTTTTTTGACAATATACTGTAATGGACGGCAGCTCGATGGCCGTGGGAGGCGGAGTTGAGTGTCACGTCATCATGCCTCCCACGTAATCACGTGAAAAGACTGTGAACGCAGTAGGGAGAAATGAAGGAAGAGCCGCAAACAGCGAAGAACAAAAAATTAATTAAACAATTGAGAAGGGAGCGAAACAATAAGAAGCGAGCGAGTGAAGCATACAAGCATCTTCATAAGGGAAACAAAGCACGGTGTAAAACGTAAGTTTAAATTAAGTTTATTGAAACGCTCCCGTTGCGGATTGCAATAACATATTCGCGAGATAAAAGAACGCAGTAGGGAGAAATGAAGGAAGAGCCGCAAACAGCGAAGAACAAAAAATTCATTAAACAATTGAGAAGGGAGCGAAACAATAAGAAGCGAGCGAGTGAAGCATACAAGCATTTTCATAAGGGAAACAAAGCACGGTGTAAAACGTAAGTTTAAATTAAGTTTATAGAAATGCTCCAGCTGCGGATTGCAATAACATATTCGCGTGATAAAAGTTTAATGAGAAGACACGAGGTATAAACGAACCACACGCCGTAGCGCAACGTTAGGGGCAACAGTTTCAACAATTCTATGATCTGCTTCTCGCAACTGAAAGACGGCACATGGCGGATGTTAGCCGACTTGCTGACCGCAACGTTAGGGGCTTCAACTCTGGCGCTGACGATAGAGATTCGATTCCCGAGAGGGGATGCAGTGAGTGTGTATGCCTGATGAGCCCAGAATTAGGGAGAAACACGTGTTGCATACTCTTTGCATTATTTGAAAGTAAACTATTAAAACCATTCTATGATCAGCTTCTGGGAACAGAAAGAGGGCACGTGGCGGATGTAAGGCGACTTGCTGACCAACCACAAGCGTAACCTGGCAGGTAACCACCCATACAGTCAGATTGTGATTCAGAAAACGAATGCCATGAATGTAATTACCACGATCTACATACTGTCAAATAAACGAAACACACGCCGTATCGCGACAGCTGTGAAAAGCGAGGTTCACAAAAAAACAGATCCTTAACAAATTGTTATTGGTATATTTTCGATCCGTTTAAAAAGGTTTTCTTTTCTTCTTAAAAAATTAAAAGCAGTACTTCACCGCAACGAAGCGCGAGAATTTGGCTATATATATCTGCTTCTCGCAATTAAAAGAGAGCACGTGGCGGATTTTAGACGACTTCATGACCAAACATAAGTGTTACCTGCCAGGTAGGGTTACCACTTTTAATACAAAAAAATAAGGGACGCATACTGCAGCGGGTGCCACATCCCAGTGCCAACACTTTGCAGACTCTACTTAAAAGACCCGCCCTCCTCACTGGACAGTTAAAAAGACCAATCAAACTAACGATGACATCAAGTATTACCCAATCAAAAGTAGGAAAGGAGGCATCTTCATAAAATGCGTGTGGGATGATTTGCATGAGACGCTGCTTTAAAAAAAATGATAAAAAAAATACGGGACAAATCCCGTGATTCAAAACGGGACGCGCAATTTCATTCTCAAATACGGCACGATTCCGTATTTTAAAGGACAGGTGGCAACCCTACAGTGCCAAGTAACCACCCATACAATCAGATTGTGATTCAGACTAGGAATGCAATGAATGTAATTACCCCGATCTACATACAAGGCGAAAGTCTTGCAACATTCAAAGATGATGGTTTGGGATAAGTACACCATACAACATAAAAGAGCTTATGAAGCCTTGAACCGAAAAAAGCAAGATCTCAGAGATCGTAAAAAAAAAAAAATAGGAGGTAATGTCGTTTTACTCGCTGTAGATTTTAGTCAAACATTACCAGTTATTCCATGAGGGAGACCAGCAGATGAACTCAACGCGTGTTTAAAATCCATGCTTCTCCCACGCTCGATTATATGTCGCGTGTTCTCGGGTAGGTACACCAAAAAATGTATACATTTAAGCATGTAATGGGCAAACAAAAAATGAGGTATACCCGAAGGCACTGCAGTAGTACTGAATGTAACTTTACTTCTTAAATGTTAATGTTTTACTGTTTAATAATTTATACGCTTCTTATTTGTTCAAATTCTTTTATCAAAATACCAGTGACAGCGCAATGCACGATAACATGGAGTGAATACACCATACGCATCCACCCATGGCCGACCTGGTGTGCGCAGATAGGAGTTGATTCTACAATAAAATAAAATAAAGATAAAAAGAGTAATACAATCATCACCCATAAAGCGGATAGTAGACGTGACGTACTATATGTGTACCAGATTTCAAGTCAATAGGTGAAACGGTTTGCGAGCTACAGGTGATTTAAAATCCTGGACAGACAAACGAATAGCCACGGTAGCAAATTACAGAAGAAGATTTTACTGTTTAATAATTTATATTTATATGAAATGTGCTTCTTATATATTACTTCATATTCTCATATGATAATGATGTTAATGTTGTTTATATTGATTTCTATGTTATTGAAACTGCATGTATGTGTGTATATGTATGATATATATATATACATATGTGTGTATACATATATATGTGTGTATATATATATATATATATATAATATATGTGTATGTGTGTGTATATATATAAATATATATAATATATGTGTATGTGTGTGTATATATATATATATATATATATAATATATGTGTATGTGTGTGTGTATATATATATATTATATATATATATATATATATATATATATATATATATATATATATATATATATACTAGCAAAATACCCGCGCTTCGCAGCGGAGAAGTAGTGTGTTAAAGAGGTTATGAAAAAGTAAAGGAAACATTTTAAAAATAACCTAACATGATTGTCAATGTAATTGTGTTGTCATTGTTATGAGTGTTGCTGTCATATATATATACAGTGATCCCTCGCTATATCGCGCTTCGCCTTTCGCGGCTTCACTCCATCGCGGATTTTATATGTAAGCATATTTAAATATATATCGCGGATTTTTCGCTGCTTCGCGGGTTTTTGCAGACAATGGGTCTTTTAATTTCTGGTACATGCTTCCTCAGTTGGTTTGCCCAGTTGATTTCATACAAGGGACGCTATTGGCAGATGGCCGAGAAGCTACCCAACTTTTTTCTTATTTCGCGGGTGGCTCTGGAATGCAACCCCCGCGATGGAGGAGGGATTACTGTATACATACACACATATATATATATATATATACACACACATATATATATATATACACACACATATATTACATATATATATATATATATACATATATATATATATATATATATATATACACACATATATATATACATATATATATATATATAATAGTATATATATATATATATATATATATATATATATATATATATATGCAGTATATATGTATATATGTATATATATATGACAGCAACACTCATAACAATGACAACACAATTACATTGACAATCATGTTACGTTATTTTTAAAATGTTTCCTTTACTTTTCATAACCTCTTTAACACACTACTTCTCCGCTGCGAAGCGCGGGTATTTTGCTAGTAGGACTATATAAATCACAGTACCGGGCAGATAATGTTTAGTAGTTTAGAAAATAAATGTCAAACAGTAACCAGTACGTAAAATGTACTTCATGAAACGGCCGGCCTATGTCCAGACCAGAGTCCGCTGTCCACCGGGCATTGCCCAAAAGCCAAAATGGCCAGTCCGCCCCTGATTAACTTTATCGTCGCATTGCTCACAATGTGGGTCGCTATATCGAACGCTCCTGTATTAGCTTTAGGCATCAGTAAGACACAGAAGCCCTTCCATTATTCCCGTATCACAATAAGTCCTTCAGATCGATTACCTTTTATTTTACAAAACACCTGTAACGGTATGCCAACACGTATGGTGCTTTACAGGTACACAAAGAGACCGTCATTCGATATATTTATAAATACAAAGGGTGCGGAGAATCTGAAAGGCCATCTTGTCTCTGTAATCGAAGCATCCTTTAAAGACTTTGAGAGAGCAAAGCGGGTGTCACCTACAGACACGTGCGGGATTTAACTAAGCCAAGCTCCAGTGAGTGAGTGAGTGAGCAGCTGGTACTAGGCGGGCCCTATCCCGCCCCTCGTCACGCTGCGCTCCGCCCCCTCTCCGCGTGAATAAAATGTGTGTCAGTAGGCCAGGTTCACGAGCGCGCTCACGTGCGCTCGGCGCGTGCCAACGCCGCGGCTCGTGCCCCAACAGCGGCCAATGAGGCGGCGCGATAGGCCGAAAAACAAAGCGTAAAAGTCCCTCCCACATCCCCGCGCCGTACAAACAAAAACATAAGAGGGTTGATGGGGCTGTCGAGGTTCAGTCAGTTTTAAGCGTGCAGGCTGCAGAGCGGAAACCAGCGAGCCACGAAGAAGAGTAAATGATGAGGGCTCGCCGTCCGACGTCAACCTGCGGCTTCTGAGCACTGGGTTAGCCACGCTACTTGGGAAACCGCGACAGAGCTACACTTCCCTGGAGAAGGCACGAAGAGACGGATACCTGGTCACATTCGCTCGATCAACCGTGGAGATGATGGACGGCAGTCCCGGTAAGAAGTTCTCATCCCGCGTTCGGCTCAGTGGCTACTGATTTGATTCTGCTGGGATTGCAGTAGTTTACCGAACCTGCATCTCTCTGCAGCACGTGAGCTGCTTAGTGCCACCGGTGAGCGCCCGCAACTGGACCTTTGGTGCCATAGTCGCTTGTAAGTTTGCCGTAGTGGGCACGTGTCTTTTGCAAGTTGACTGTGAAACTCATTTGCTTGTCTGTGGCATTGGTTATCTAAGGGGTTCTGCATTTGCAGGGGTCTGATAAACCAGTGCAGTACGTGCAATCCAGACCAGTCTTCTACTGGTTTGAAACACAGCTGCAGCAATGCTTGCCCCTGCCAATGTTCCATACTGGTCCTCCACACCTGTACTGGTGCTCATTCTTCTTCACAGTCAGTAATGCCCTGCACGGGTACTGGATTGAGTTGATGCAGACGTACTGGTCGAGATCTGCAGGCTAACTTTACTGAATGGCTGTTGTTAAAGGCACGTGGCTACCAAACTTCTCTCAGAAAAGATCTGCGCGCCCGCCGGCTGTCTAAGGTTTATTTTACCAATGGTGGTGCATACTGGTATGGGTTGGGGTGCATCTGCTGGTTCTTGGCGTGTCTTTGTGTGTGCACCAGCCTGCGTTTGTCCTTCTGTGGATGTGCGTGTACTTGTTGGTGACAATTCTGTGATCATGCCCAGTAACTGTAACTGAGCTGGGTCCATATGCCACTCTGTTCCTGTGATGCTGGCATGCTGAAGGGAACACATTAACCCTCTGTGTCGTTCTACTGGTCCGTGTGAGTGTTGCCCTGGATGCACTTCAATACTGGTTTGTAACCTACCTTTGCTAGAAGTATGCACAGTTTATACTGTATTGCCATAGGTGTACTGGTTTGTGGCACTGGTGCATTTGGGCAGATGGCACACGTCCTGGGTGTAGGTTGCATGCCCTGGTCCATTTGGTGAGTGGATTTATTGGTGACAGTCCCGTGTTCGTCCCCTGTGACTGAGTTGGGTCCATATGTCCCTCTGTTCTGATGCTGCCATGCTGGGTGCATATATTGAACGTAGTGCCACTTTACTGCTGTGTGCCAGTGTTGCACTGGATGTGTATATATTTGTGCACTTATACTGGTTTCTAACCCAGCCTTAGATAAGTGATGCACCTTGCTGCAGGTGTGCTGGTTTGTGGCACTGGTGAAGTCTCGACAGTGACCATCATCTCCCTCTAAATGGCACGTTGGGTACAGATAACACCTGTTGTTGGCACTGGTAAAAGGTTTCATGTCCTGGTCCTTTTGTGCGTGTTGGTGATTATCCTGCACTCATTCCCTATGATACTGTGCCGGGTGCGTATTGTCACTCCGCTCATACGCTGGCTGGTGACGTTGCCATGCTGTGTGTGCACACCCCATTTAGTGCCACTGCACTGGTCCATGTCGGCGCTGTACAAGGTGCACACATTCGTCCACTACTTTTTATACTGGTTTGGAACCCAGCATGATGACAAGTGTGTTATGCATTACTGCAGTTCGGGTGCTTGTGGCATTATGACCAATGTCAGAGACAGCGGGCATCCTTACCTGGCCTGGATGTGCATGAAGTGAAAGGATGGGGGAAAGACCGCATCTGCAGGGCATGGACTCCCACGAACCCATAGGTGGGCAGCCCCCCCCCGGGTTGCAAAGGTGCCCCAGATTCCCACTGGGCATCATGGAACTTGGAGTTTGCCAACACTGTGGGTGCTGCAGGACCTGGGGAACCCTACTTTGTCAGGCTCCCGCTTCACCTATAAGTGCTCCCAAGCCAGTCCTTTGGGACATCGGGTGCTACATAAAAGAGACCACCTGTCTCCGCTCTGAGAGTCAGAAAATGGAGGACACAGCTTGCCAGGAGGAGGAGGAGGGTAGTGATGAAGATGAGAAGAGAGAAAGACAAAGTATTGCTGCGCTTTGTTGCTGTACTGTGCACATGCCCTGTTTGTGTGTCACTCTGCTCCTACGTTGGGTTGTGACACCATGTTGTAGTCACATGTTTAGTTTAGTGCCACTCTACTGGTCTGTGTCCGGTGTTGTACAGGGTGCTTATATTTGCCCACTACTTTTTCAAACTGGTTTCTAAGCCAGCTTCACTAGAAGTACCCGCCCAGATGGACCGCTTTGTGACACTAGCGCATTTGGACAGGTAACTCCCAGTTTCGGATGCATGCCGTGGTCCCTTTTGTGAGTTGACCTGCTGGTGACAATCCTGCACTCGTCCCTAATCACTGTGCTGGGTTTCCGTACGTCACTCTGCTCGTGCGCTGGCTGGTGACGCTGCCATGTTGTACGGACATGTTGACTTTAGTGCTATCATGCTGGTCCGTGTTGGTCTTGCGCTGGGTGATAGTTGTAGTGCTTTATGGCATTAGGGCAGGTCACACCTCTAAAGGAGCCCACCCCCTGGTCCTGTGCTCGTGTGCGTGTTGGTGACAATCCTGTGCTCCTCCCCTGTCACTGTGCTGTCTGACTGGGTCGAGTCCAAATGTCTGTCTGCTCTTACACCGACTTGTGATGCCGTCATGTTGTGTGCCTACGTTAAGCTTGGTGCACTTCTGCTGGTCTGTGTTATAAGCTGGGTGATATTTATCTGCCACTCTTCTATTCGTTTGTGTCCCAATGTCACTTGAAGTATATGCTGTGCCATTCTACTGCTTTGTGGCACTGGGGCAGATCATGCTTTGTCTGGGTGCATTTAAAGTGTTGGTGATGATCCTGAGCTCATGTCGTCTAAAGGGGGGCACAAACAGCTGGTCATGCTGGACTATTTTTGTCTTTTTTTTTTTTTTTCCAGGGGGGGCTAAGCAGGGTATTACTTTTAAAAATAGAAGCACCAAAATGATTCCTCAGAGTGGTGCCATTCATAAGAAGGTTTCAGACAGAGCCTTTGCACTTTTAGATCCACAAAGTGGGTGATGGTAACAAATCTGTGAAATCTCGGTGGGCTTACAATTTTTTTATTTTTTTTTTGTAACGCCCTCTCAACTGCATACAACCACATGGGCACAGTTTGGGTTTTCTTGTCCCGTTTGTTCCCTGCCTGCCACAAAGGAGAGACTTCTAGTTTGCCCACATATTGGGAACCTTTTCAAAGCCCAAAGATCCAACTTCACGTGCAGAGGAAGCCATCGCAAAATGAAACGGGACAAGCAGTGGAGCCACACGACCCAGTAAGGTGCCATTAAAGAATTGGCATTTGGAAGAGAGGGTGGTCCACTGCATCGTTTTTTTTTTTCGGGGATGGGGGTCTGTCACTGGCTGTGTAGCTCACTTCACAGGACTTACTTATCGGTGAGTTGAGAGAAGAGAGTGGGTACTACTTGCCTCCCCGCCCCCCCCAAACCCCCCCCCCCCAAATATAACTGGTCCTTTTTTTTCTTCTTCTTCGTACAATCAAGTTGAACTTCTAGAAAAACAAAATTACGAGAAAGTGAAAAAGGAAACAAACAAAACCGAACTCGACGTCCACCCAAAGCCCCCTAAAGTCTCTGGTGTGTTAACCACAGTGTGGACGCATTGCTTGTTCTCCACAGATTGTGGGGGCTTCCTGCATCTTTACTTGAGGTTTGGATTTTGGAATGAAAGCAGCTGTCGACGAGACCCCACTGCAACAAATCTTCAAGGACCAAGCTGAAAAAAAAAATATATATGCCAACTATTTAAACACGTTTATGTTCGGGAGAATGGCAGCGGGTCAGAATATTTACCCTTAGGACCCCTGCAGATTTTGATTGTTGTTTTTTCTTTCTTCTTCCTTAGCGACCCCATGTAACTTTTTTTTTTTTTCTTCGACTTCTCCATAAAAATGAATCGATAACCGAAGATCCCATCCATCTGTTGCTGGTTGAAGCTCCTGTGGAGCCCTAGGTGGCATTTTGTGCTTCCCTTTACAGTAGTTAACACAATAGCACCCCTCAGTGTCTATAGAGTAGGCAGAAAAGTCCGGGAGCGCATGCCCCTTGACTTACCTAAACGATGCCCCTCAGTGTCCAAAGTGTACTTCCAGAATTATTAGACTTTGAGGACCTTCCCCCTTGGTGTCCGCACTGCGTGCGCTCTTTGACTTACCAAAATGGTGCTCCTTTGCTGTCCATTAGTGCACTTTCAGTATTCTTAGACTTCGAGGGCCTTCCCAATTGGCACCTGTAGTGCCCCTTGACTCCCCAAAATGGTGTCCCATCCTGTCCATTAGCACACTTACATATTATTGTATTATAAGACTTTGAGGATTGGGGTGGGCTCCCCATCGATACCTGTAGTGTAGATGTAACAGAAAGATCTGGAGCGTGTGTGTGCCTCTTAACCTGCTTAGCGTTAGTCCTGAGTGTCACTCGAGCAATTTCTGTAGTCACATCTCACGTAGGCGTTAGGGGCGAGGGTTACTCGGACTGTAAAAGTGCTAACGGTGTTAATACTGAGCGTTACCCAGACAACAGAGTAGGTGTGGTTTATGTAAGTTCAGGCCCAAGTGTTACCTGGACAACAGAGTAGGCGTGTCCTATGTAAGCATTAGGCCTGAGTGTTACCCAGGCAACTGTGTAGGCGTGTCCTATGTAAGCATTAGGCCTGAGCATTACCTGGGAAACAGTGTAGGTGTGTCCTATGTAAGCATTAGACCTGAGCGTTACCCGGGCAATGGTGTAGGCGTGTCCTACATAAGCATTAGGTCTGAGTGTTACCCAGGTAACGGTGTAGGCGTGTCCTACATAAGCATTAGGTCTGAGTGTTACCCAGGTAACGGTGTAGGCGTGTCCTACGTAAGCATTAGGCCTGAGCGTTACCTGAGCAACGGTGTAGGCGTGTCCTACATAAGCATTAGGCCTGAGTGGTACCCAGGCAACTGTGTAGGCGTGTCCTATGTAAGCATTAGGCCTGAGCGTTACCTGAGCAACGGTGTAGGCGTGTCCTACATAAGCATTAGGCCTGAGTGTTACCTGAGCAACGGTGTAGGCGTGTCCTACGTAAGCATTAGGCCTGAGTGTTACCTGAGCAACGGTGTAGGCGTGTCCTACGTAAGCATTAGGCCTGAGTGTTACCTGAGCAACGGTGTAGGCGTGTCCTACGTAAGCATTAGGCCTGAGTGTTACCTGAGCAACGGTGTAGGCGTGTCCTACGTAAGCATTAGGCCTGAGTGTTACCTGAGCAATGGTGTAGGCGTGTCCTACATAAGCATTAGGCCTGAGTGGTACCCAGGCAACTGTGTAGGCGTGTCCTATGTAAGCATTAGGCCTGAGTGTTACCTGAGCAACGGTGTAGGCGTGTCCTACATAAGCATTAGGCCTGAGCGTTACCCAGGCAACGGCGTAGGCGTGTCCTATGTAAGCATTAGGCCTGAGCGTTACCCAGGCAACGGTGTAGGTGTGTCCTATGTAAGCATTAGGCCTGAGCGTTACCTGGGTAACAATGTCGGCATGTCCTATGTAAGCATTAAGCCAGAGTGTTACCCAGGCAACGGCGTAGGCGTGTCCTACGTAAGTGTTAGGCCTGAGCGTTACCCAGGCAACGGCGTAGGCGTGTCCTACGTAAGTGTTAGGCCTGAGCGTTACCTGAGCAACGGTGTAGGCGTGTCCTACGTAAGTATTAGGCCTGAGCGTTACCCAGGCAACGGTGTAGGTGTGTCCTATGTAAGCATTAGGCCTGAGCGTTACCTGGGTAACAATGTCGGCATGTCCTATGTAAGCATTAAGCCAGAGTGTTACCCGGGCAACGGTGTAGGCGTGTCCTATGTAAGCATTAGGTCTGAGTGTTACCCAGGCAACGGTGTAGGCGTACCTTACATAACCATTAGGCCCGAGTGTTACCTGATCAATGGTGTAGGCGTGTCCTATGTAAGCATTAGGCCAGAGTATTACCCAGGCAATGGTGTAGGCGTGTCTTCCATTAGCATCAGACCCAAGCGTCACCTGAGCTACGGTTTTTCAGCTGCCCAGGGGTTGCCCGCTCTTGACAATGAGACAAGCAGTGGTGCCGAGGAGCCTCTCACCAGCAGGGATGACTAAGTGAGTCGGTCTTCAGGCAGTGAAACTGAAAGCAATTCTGATGAATGCCCACTTCAATCCAAATGATGTAACAGATTACCCTCTGTGTACTCTTAACACTAAGGGGGTAACCCCCCCCCCCACACACCTCCTCTGCCCCTGCCATGCCCTTCTCTTAACATGGACCCCCAAGTCTTACACTGTAGTAAGCCTGACTGTGTGCTCTTAATACCCCCCCCCCCCGCACTCCCCCCTATCACCTGTCCTCAATGCATCATATAACTCCCTTATATGCTCTCTTACCACTAAGGAGGGGAGTGTATGCTATTGGTGTTCTAACATTAAATGGAAGCTTTTTTTAATTTTTTTACTTCCATGTTATTCAATTGGGGGGCACCAGCGATGAACTTTGTCTAACGGGGGCTCCATATGAGTTTTAACTGGCATTGTCAGAGGAGAGGAAAACAAAAACTCAGTCGGCATCAATGGGGGAAAATAAACCTCCAGGGTGATCGACGGTGAATTGTAAAAGACAAAACTGTACACAGTCGCGGTCGTGGACCCCTCAGCCAACTGGCTGAACTACTGGGCATTCTGTCTTAGAGTCTGTGCTGGGCAGTCCAGTCTGATGCCCAAATCTTCCCAATAGTTCAATTAGCTTCTTGATCTCTGATGATCCCAGGCAGTGGCACCGAGTGCCACATCAAGATAACAAGAAGACCAAATGCCATACGTGACCATTTATGGTTCCTGAAAGAACTATCAGATTCTGGAAAGACCCTTCATTTATTTAGATCTGTCACAAGTTCCCTAAAGGACCTTGAATAGATGACCCAGAAACGGATTTCTGAAATCCCAGTGGGCTCCTGATTTTTGAAAGCTCTCTCGCTGCACACACTCGCACGGGCTCCCTTGGGGTCTTCTGATTCCTTGTAACGTCTGGTAGATGGGATACCAGAGTTGTGTTCTGTCCGCTTATCCGGGAACTTTTCAAAAAAGTAGTAGTGCTGGTAGTGCTGGTATTTTCTATTATTATTATTATTATTATCATTAGTAGTATTTAGTATTATTATTTGTTAAAATGTAAGTTATTAGTAGTAGTAGTACTGGTAGTCATTTTATTATTATTATTAGTAGTGGTATTTTAAATTATTAATAATAATAATAAACTACTAAAAATACAACTAATAATAGAGATTATTAAGTATTGTATTTTATTAGTAGAAGATTTTATTATTAGTAGTAGTGGTATTTTCAATTAATAATAATAAACTACTAATATACAACTAATAATAGAGATTATGAAGTATTATATTACTATTAGTAGTAGTTTTATTAATATTAGTAGTTATTTTCTATTTATTAGATTCAATTTATATTTATTAGTAGTATCGGTAGTAGTTTTTATTATCAATAGTAATGATATTTTCACTTATTATTAATAATAATAATAATCAATAGTATACAACTAATAATAAATACTAATAATAATAATATAAAATACACCTAATAATACTTGTATTATTAAGTATTGTATTTTGTGGTAGTAGTTTTTTAAATGTTATTGTATTTTAATGTTACTAGTAGTGGTAGTATTTTAAAATTTGTAGGTATTATTAATAGTGGTGGCAGTACTGGTATTTTTTTAATTACTAGTTGTATTTTCTATTACTATTAGTAGTAGTGAGCATGGGAAAGACGCTATATAAATTGAATTATTATTATTGGCAGTATAGTAGTAATTATTATTATTGTACGTTATAAGTAGGTTGTAGTTGCAGTATTTTTAAGTATTATGATTAGTTATTATTATTATTATTTGTGGTGGTGGTGGTTTTGTTTTTTAAATCTTTGTTTTTCAGTAGTATTAGTATAAGTTATTTTTGTTGTACCTTATGCCACAGGTGATACTGTTGGCCATATCGAGTAACACAGAGTAACAGTACTCGTACCCTGGAACATTATTACAATTATTATCACCACTACATCTAATTAGGCGTTCATTTGCTGTATAAAGAGAACAAAATGAAGAAATGTTGTGATTTGTGCTTCTTTGTTCATTTCTTGTTCTGTTTAAAGCTGACATAAGAAATGCTAATGCGGTGGAGTCAGGTAGGGGCGGCCATGGTGGTGGGGGTTCGGGGGTCCTGCTCCTGATGTCCTCGCGCTCCTCCTCTGCAGGCTGCACTGACCGGTCCCGGGCTCTCGTATTCTGTTCTCCCCGCCCGCACACTGCGCCCCCAAAACCCCCACCACTGCCGTGGTGAGTGACATCGTGTCTGTGATGTGACAAGTAGCCGAGTGTTGGCATCACGTTGCGCTTCTTTTCCTATTAAACGCGCGCCACCCTTCCGCTTAAAGAAATAAAAGAAAGAAAAAAAAGAGAGAGAACGTGTTGTGTGGTGATTTCCAGTCCCCAGAAAACTCCTCTATGCACACTCCAAACCCCCAACCCAATTTCCCCTGTCAGTCCATGACGAAGGGCAACACGAGTCACGTGGATCTTGACCGCCGCGGGTCCGGTAGGCTACAGGGTTAGTCGGTACAGCGTGCCGACGCGGCCACCTGACCGGATTGAGAAGGGGATTTGCTTTACCGGCTTACTTACTTCCTTTCACGCCGCTGCCGCCGTCACGTTGCTCGTTTTTAACTTCTGCACGACATTCGAGTCCCCAGTCAAGGTTTAAAAATAAATCGTTATCGACTAGAGAGAGTGCTGCCGCATTGTTCCTCTTGCAGCCGCAGTCACGTTGCGTATCCTCGGACGGCTCGGCGCTGCGCCTTCAGCTTTTTTTTCTTTTATTCGCTCGGCATTGCGGCACCGACACCAGCGGCATTTCAGGAAGTCCGTTAAGCAAATGTGACCAAGAAAGGCAACGTGCGAATATCGGGCTGAAACGCTGCGGGGATGGCACTGCAAAGCGAACTTTACATGGCAGACCGGGAGGGTTTGGGATGGGTACAAGAGCACGGAGGACCACCCCATGTCTCAACAATGGGATCCGCTACTGAGCTCAAGGGCATTCATGGCACCATCCAAGTATCTCACTCAATCGGTGGCAAATCGGGACACCGTGCTAAAGAAACAAACCCCCAGGTCAGTGCCATCCTAGTGTAAAAAGAAATGTGACTGCAGATTAGAGTCATGGCATCACCTTTGAGGTTTTATCTGCCAGGCTGTTAGCCCACGGAGTTAAAGAAACAAACCACTGACTTGGTGCCACAGTGCCATCCTAGTTTAACACTTCTGTCTTGGATTCATGGCACCATCTTTGCGTTTAGATCTACTGGTCTATTAGGCTGCTGAATAAAAATTAAAAAAAAATCATCTTGTTGCAATGGTGCCCTAATAATGCCATGCTCAAGAAAAATGGGACCCCTGATTAGAGTTATAGCACCACCTTTGTGCTCAGATCTACAGCTCTGCCAGGCCGTTAGCCCATTGAGTTAAAGAAACAAACCACTGACTTGGTGCCACAGTGCTATCCTAGATTCACACTCCTGAGTTAGAGTCCTGGCACCACCTTTGAGCTCAGATCTACAGCTCTGCCAGTCTGTTAGCCTGCTGAGCTAAATAAACAACCCCCAGCTTGGTGCCCCCAGTGTTGTGTCCAGATGTGTGAGTGCATTAGTGTGATGAGTTGAAACCACCGCTTAGAGTCCTGGCACCACCCTTGAGCTCTGCCAGTCTGTTAGCCCATTGAGCTAAAGAAACAAAGCGCCAGGCTGGTGTCATACCCAGAAGATATGGCACCCCAGCTTAGTGTCATGGCACCACCCTTGAGCTCTGCCAGTCTGTTAGCTCAATGAGGTAAAGAAACAAAGCGCCAGGCTGGTGTCACAGTGTCATACCCAGAAGATATGGCACCCCAGCTTAGTGTCATGGCACCACCCTTGAGCTCTGCCAGTCTGTTAGCCCAATGAGCTAAAGAAACAAAGCGCCAGGCTGGTGTCACAGTGCCATACTGGTGTCATACCCAGAAGATATGGCACCCCAACTTAGTGTCATGGCAGTACCCTTGAGCTCTGCCAGTCTGTTAGCCCAATGAGCTAAAGAAACAAAGCGCCAGGCTGGTGTCATACCCAGAAGATATGGCACCCCAACTTAGAGTCATGGCACCAGCCTCGCTATCAGATCTACCAGTCTATTCATCCACTGAGCTCACAAAACAAACCCCCAGCTCTGTGCCACGTGCCATCTTAATATCACACTCATGACTTGGAGTCATTACAGATCTGCCAGTCTGTTAGTCTGCTGAGCTAAAGGCATATTGAACTCAAATCTGAGATGTGCCAATCTGTACACTTGATCTCAGATCTACCAATGTATCTTCCCAGTGAGCTACAGAATCAAACTCTCCAACTTTCAGCGATGGTGCCATGCCAGTCTTGAACTCAAATCTCAGATCTGCCACTTGAATTCTGATCCGCTAGCACTTGCCCTCTAAGCTCAGGGTCATAACAGTGCCATGAAACCATCACAATCTTAAACTCCGATCTTTAGGTCCAGGAGTGTATTAACCCTTTCAGCTAAAGAAACAAAAAGCCAGTTAGGTAAAATGGTGCCATCCTGGTGTTGTATTCAGATGTGCCAGTTCTTTTGCTGGCCGAGCTGAATAAATAAAGTTAATCACATTCCAGCCTCAAACTTAGTGGGGTAATGGACTGGAATTTCTTCATTTCTGAGAATTTGTGAATTTCCCATGGGATTAATAAAGTATCTATCTATCTATCTATCTATCTATCTATCTATTATATAGTGCCTTTCATATCTATCTATCTATCTATCTATAGTGCCTTTCATATCTCTATCTATCTATCTATCTATTAGATAGATAGATAGATATGAAAGGCACTATATAATAGATAGATAGATAGATAGATAGGATATATGAAAGGCACCATATAATAGATAGATAGATAGATATATAGTGCCTTTCATATCTATCTATCTATCTATCTAATACTTTGAGGCTGCGCACATTAGAATAACGCACCTTGCAAAGTGGCGCTGTATAAAATATAGATTGGCATAAGGGCATTAAGTGCTAAATGTGGCATCTGAGAAAAGCAAGTAAACTTACCCCTTTAAGAATGGTCGTTGTGTCGTTTAGGACTGCATTGACTGATTTGGGGGTTTGGGGGGGGAGCGGGTTAACTTGAATGTCCCTTACTTTAAAATGCGACGCACAGAGATGCGCGTCTCAAAGCATAAAGCGCAGCGCATTGTGACGTTTTACCCGTTTTTTAAATCTCATGTGGACTGTTGTGTTGACCATAAAGGGAAAACAATA
Organism: Erpetoichthys calabaricus; assembly: GCF_900747795.2. Classification (NCBI taxonomy): domain Eukaryota; kingdom Metazoa; phylum Chordata; class Cladistia; order Polypteriformes; family Polypteridae; genus Erpetoichthys; species Erpetoichthys calabaricus. The sequence continues at coordinate 298,549,771 of NC_041396.2, read as the reverse complement.
CCCAAAGGCAGACCACGTCATAAAGTCTATGAAAAGGCGCTATATAAAGAGGGATTCTTTTCTTAAAGCTGTCGCTGATAACTCAATACATGAAGACTCTTATCTTTATAGCTCTATCTATACTGTATAAAGGCGCTATATAACAATGGGCGGCTGGGTCATGGGAGTACTCCTTATAAAACTCGGTGCAATACATGAAGGTAGAATTTTTTTTATGCTATTCATTACAAGATGCTATAATGGGAGTGGGAGTGCCCCGTGTAAAAGGTTTTAAAATTAATGAAAGCCGACTATTTAATAAGGTGCGTTCTTACAGTCCTATCTATGAAAAGGCGCTATATAAAGAGGGACCACCTTCTACAACCTGGTGCTGCAGTGGACATTACGAAGGGTGGTCCAATACTTCCAGACAAGCTACTTTAATTCCACTAGCCGTGTATAGGTTCTCTATAAAGAGGGACCACCATCTAAAACGTTTTGCTCCAGTGCTCATTAAGAAGGGCAGGCGACTCCTGATGATTTCTTTTAGTGCGATAAGGATGGACTACTGTGTCATGAGGGTACTCTTCATAAATCTTATAGTGCGATACTTGAAAGCATGCATTACTGATAAGAGTTCTATCCTTTAGAAGACGCTATATAAGGATAGATGGCGGTGTCGTGGCTGTACTCGATATAAAAGGTTTTAAAATAAATGAAAGCTTGAATAATTAATGAAGACAGACCGTTGCTCCAGCACTACGTGTGAAAAGGCACTATAAAATGACGGACTGCCCGTAAAAAGGCAGGTCATAAAGTGCATTTTTGCAGTGTCATCGATTAAAAAGGCACTGTATAAGAAGGTGACCCTTTGTCAGACCTGGCCACCACCACATACGCACACACTTTTAACGAAGGTTCGATTCATGTGTTCATTTTCCTGTCCGACGCTTCATTATGATAATTGTGCTGCTATATATGGCAGTGTGGCATACTGGTTAAGGCTCTGGGTGGGTTCAAATCGGTGTGACCCTGAGGATGTCTCTTCACCTACCTGCACTCCAACTGGAGAAACGAAAGAAAGTGAACCAATTGTATGTTAAATGTTGTAAGTCGCCTTGGATGCAGTATTAATAATAATATAGCGCCTTGCTTGTGTCCTTTCTGGTTTGCTCACACACATCTGTCTACTTTTTTTTTCCGATCATCCTCTGCAAGGCTGTTCTTCAGCTCTCGTCAGGCTTGTGTGTGTCGGTGCCCAGGTGTAAAGGAGGCCCTTTATGTTGTCGTTGTTCTAATTTTTCTGTGAAATTCCACATCCGAGTTCCAGTTATTTATAGCTGCGTGCGTATTTTCTAAGCACTTGGCACTTCATTTGGCATCTGAACTTGGAAAGCTTCAGCGGAATGTTCTTGCAGGAATTCCTGAGCTTTTTTTTTTTTTTTTTTTTTTTTTTTTGCAACGTTTAATCGAGATTCTTGGAGCAATGCGGTTCCCATGGCAACTAGCAAACAACGTGCCTGCTAAAAACCCCTCCGTGAAGGGAGCGCGGGCACGACCGTTTTCTTATTAACAGTAAACACCCCCGAGTAGACTGGCAAGGGCGCGCCCGAAGTAGCTCACGTGAACGCGTTTTCCCAGCCACGTGCCGCGCGTGAGCCTGGACGCTCCTATTGTGCCACCGGCGATGGGTCAGTAGGTCAATAACTTCATCAGTGTCACGTTTTTGTGTGTGTGTGTGTGTGTTTCACTTCCATGTTTATGTCATCCCCTGCTAGCGGCGATCTGGCAACGCCCGGCTTTACATCTTAACCTTTGGCTAAAAAAAGCAACCCGCTTCCATTATTTATGCGCATTCGTTGCTGTCACAGTCGCGAGGGTTGCATTTTGTTATTGTTGGAGGCGACAACGTGACAAGTAAGCGCGTGTGGGGGAAAAAAGAGCGAGAAAGGGAAGGCGGGGCTGAGCGAAATGACGTTGCGCATCACTCTAGAGCAACGCCTGCCGCTGATTGGTGGGTAGAAAAGGAGGGGGCGGATCAGTATTCTTGCGGCGGAATGTCTACGAACTCTTAGCGCATAAAAGAAGAGAACATTCTGTAGGCCGTCTGCTCCCAAAGACATCGGCGTGTTTTGACGTATACATTAGGATTTTTTTTCCGCAGGCTGATTCCCGATTTTCTTCCCTTCTCATGCGTGGCACTTGTTTCTTCACTTAGCACACTATGTTCTCGCTTTTCTGTCTACTGATCTCTGCCATCGTCATTGGCCAAGGTCCACGTTATTTCACGTTTAGCCACAGCCATTTGGGGGTGGCAAGTAGGGCGACCGCCACAGCCCCCAAGGGGCCTCGCTTTTGAGGTCCGCTTGTCCCGTTTGAGCGGATTTGAGTTATATTCTCCCGTTATATTTTGAAAAAGTTCGCGTGGTATCTTGCAAAATTTTAAATGAATACTGTAATGAGAAAATCCGGTGTATGTTAATATTAAATTCGCGCGCAAGTTTATACAGTCCACGGTAACAGCGTTTAACGTGACCAGCCCCGCGTGGAGTTTGTCAGCCCTAGGCCTCCGCACACCCCTAAGGCAGCCTCTGGATGTTAATGCTATAGCGCCTTTCATTGATGCATCGTATGGTATGGCATTTCTTGTTTTGACTTTCCCAATCGGTGCCTGAAGTCCGAATTAATTGAAATTTGAAATCGGTGTGGGGTTTAGACTATTGCATAGAGTTCATGCTATCTAGAGAAAGTGCACTATGAAAAGATGGACCACCACGGTGGTCATTATGAAGGATGGCAGAGTATATAAAGACTATTTTAAATCGATACAAATTGTGGTGCGGTCTATGAAAATGCACTATATAAGGATGGACTGTTGTGTCATGGGATACTCAATTAAAAAATAATACAATTCACAAAGGCAGCCCTATAGAAATAGATAGATAGATAGATAGATAGATATTCCACAGACTATCTATCTATCTATCTATCTATCTATCTATCTATAAGCCCCCTTGGGGAAAGACTTTGAGGCTGCGCACATTGGAATAACGCACCCTGCAATGTGGTCTCTATAAAATAAAGATGGATTGGCATAAGGGCATTAAGTGCTAAATGTGGCATCTGAGAAAAGCAAGTAAAGGTACCCCTTTCAGAATGGTCGTTGTGTCGTTTAGGACTGCATCGACTGATTTTGGGGGGGTTGCGGATTAACTTGATTGTCCCTTACTTTAAAATGCGAGCACAGAGACGCGCGTTTCAAAGCATAAAGCGCAGCGCATTGTGACGTTTTACACGTTTTTTAAATCTCATGTGGACTGTTGTGTTGACTATAAAGGGAAAACAATGCCCAAAGGCAGGTCATAAAGTCTATGAAAAGGCGCTATATAAAGAGGGATTCTTTTCTTAAAGCTGTCGCTGATAATACATGAAGACTTTTTTTTTATAGCTCTATCTATACTGTATAAAGGCGCTATATAACAATGAATGGCTGGGTCATGGGAGTACTCCTTGTAAAACTCGGTGCAATACATGAAGGTAGAATGTTTTGTGCTATTCATTACAAGGCGCTATAATGGGAGTCTATCTATCTATAAATATATATATAAAATACACACACACGTATACATTTGTAAACTGCTGCCTCCATAATCATAATGGAACTAAACTTGAAAGCAGACTACTTTTTATAGTGCTGGCCATTAGGGGGCGCTATACAAGGATAGACTGCCGTGTCATGACAGCACAAAATTTAAAGCAGACTATTCCTTACAGTGTTATCTATGAAAAGGCACTATATAAAGAGAAATCGCCTTCTAAAACCTGTTGCCACATCGGTCATTATGAAGGATGACACAATACATACAAAAATGACAGTTTCTTAGAGTGCTGTCTGTTGGAAGGCGCTATATAAGAATGGATTGCTGCGGCATTTGAGTACCCCTCAGAACAGGTTATGTGATTCATGGAGGTAGACTCTTTTTCTTGGAGTGAGTGCTATCTATTAAAAGGCATTATATAAAGATGCAGTGCTGAATTTTGGTCGGTCCTCCTTGTAAAAGGTAGCACTAAACGTGAAGGAAGACTACCTCATGAAGTGCATGTTTACAGAATTTCCTATATAGTGCCTTTCTCATAACGAGGAATATTCTTGAAGCATCTGTTTCTCATTATGAAGGAAGGGGCAATATATGAAGACAGATGATTTCTTATAGGGCTGTCTCTCTCATTTGAAAGGCACACTCGTGTTGTGCATTTCGAAATTGAGTAGCACCTTACACAATCACAATGGCCCAGGAAGGTTTACCAAGCACTCTGCTTTTGAATTCAGCACACTGTTACAATTTTATAGCGCCTTTCAACATCAGTGCTTGCCAGATCATTTTTTTTTTCTTTTCTTTTTAGGGTCTCACCAGTGAGCTCAATCAGCCATGATAAATAAGGAATAATAATAGCACATTTTATTTATATAGCGCCTTTCCCATGCTCAAGGCACTTGGTGACCGAAGCCCACAGGACAGACACGGATATGACACAAATTCAAACAAATTTTTAATCCTTCAGTTATGGGCTGACCATTCATGTAGTTTATGGTCAAGGAGGCTGCAGCCCATTCTTTCAACCCTGGGCACGAGGCAGGAAATAACAGGTGGGGTGTCGGTCCACTGCAGGGCCCAAGGAGGGGGTCCTCCCAACCCTATCCTGTATCAAAGGCAGGGTCCATACAGGGCCTGCAGGAGACACACATACCACATAAAGTGAATGTGAATGTGAATTTCCCCTTGGGATTAATTATCTATCTATCTATCTATCTATCTATCTATCTATCTATCTATCTATCTATCTATCTATCTATCTATCTATCTATCTATCTAAAGGTACAACTCTTACTGTCATACTGCTGTAATGGTCTTTGTGGCACCAGGAGAAACTTTTACATGGACCCCCGAGAGAACATGCAGACGCCACACACACTGGGATGGTGGAACGAGAGGCGCAGACTTTTAGAAAGCTGAATGATGCGAGGTCATCCCCTTCATAAAGGAACGAAGAGGGACAAGGTGGTCCCTGCATGGTCTGAGCCCCACCCTGCTGCTGCGTGACGAGCGTTCATGAGTCGCCGGGAGGCTTTCTCAGTGACATCTGGCCAACACACTACCAGTCCCGTCACCATTTAAAGCCCACTGGCGAAACGAGGCCTAGTCCTGCATCCCAGAGTCGGACCCTCCATGTGCCTTTTGAAGGTCAACTGTATTTAATTCTTTTTAATTTGCAAACCGCAGGGTGCCGTCTGCCCGCCCTTCTCGACTGCCTGAAAATCCTCACGTTTCTCTGCCGCGCCCGCGTCTTGTGACCGACAGATTAGCCCCGCACGGGTAGGTTAAGGCACACGAGGCAATCCCTGCTCACTTCTTCATCAGCGCTCACGTTAGGACTGACCTCGATCTTGACGGCTTTCCTCCGTCACCCTGGAGGTCTGTTTCAACATGTGCTTGGCTCGCTCGGGGGGTCTGTGAGGCAGCGGATCAGTTTGACGGGCTTAAAAAGAACGGAAAGAAACACGTGGACGGGGGTGCGAGTCGCTGATGTGCCGTGTACTGGAAACACATTTTTGGGACTGCCGCGAACCCCTTTTTGCTTCTCCCAGGGTTCCTCGCTGACAACTCGTGAAGGACGCAAGGAAAGGGAAGAGAATTGGATCACGGGCTTGCCAGTTGTGGTGACCTGAAGAATCGGAGAACAAGACGTTCGTCAAAAAGCAGCCCCCATTGTCCTACCTGTGTAGTCATGAGGAGGGACTGCGTGGGGACCTCATCCGGGTCTTCAGAATCTTCAAAGGCGTCACTCAAGAAGGTCCATCGGCTTAAGGGTGACTCCGGCACTCGAGGACACCTAGTGGAAATGAAGGGGGAGTGCATTGGGGTTTGGGACTCTGGAATCAAATATGGAGACGAAGAGTAGAAACAGAAACCTCGAGCACCTTTAAGAAGAATCTGGAGGAGATACGGGAACAGCTGAGCAACTAGCGAAACAAACGGCAGACAAATGGGCTGAACGGTCTCCTCTCGTCTGCCAAATCTCTTCTCTTCTCCCATCTTGGATGCAGACGCACCGTTGAGGACCTGGTGGGTGAAACTCCCAACCCATTCCCCACAAATTCTGCTTAAAGCGTTTCCTTCATTTGCTTGAATGCCACCAACTGCCTTCAATAGTGGTAGGGCTGCTTGGCAGAGAAGTTGCCAAAGCAAGCAAGCAAGCAAGCCGAAAGGCATCGACGACAAAAGGGGCAATGGACCAAGGCCGTCTTAACAAGCATCATAGACCCCCCGGGCCAAGTAGTGCGCTTGATGGCAAAACAGAAACACACATGGGCATTGGAAACACCGTGGGCTCCTGGGGTACCCCGGCCATTGTGCCCATACGTTTAAGACGGCCCTGGCTATGGTATGCCAACTTGACTGCCTAGCTGTCTTGCACTTATTGGGACAAATAGATTATAATATATATATTATATATCTATTATAATAAAAAATAATTTTAATTTATTTAATGACATTAAAGAAAAAACAATACCATGTGATCCTGCCCTGGCAGTGGATCCTCCACGCTTGTTTTATTTTACTTCCAGTGCCTCAGTTAGCAAACATCACCATGGTTCTTTGCCCCCTTTCCAATTGTTTTGTTTACATACCTCCTTGCTTAATAATAATAATAATTCTTTACATTTATATAAGGACATTTCTCACTATTCCAAGGGAATGGGAAGCCACTTCAACCACCATTAATGTACAGCACCCACTTGGATGATGCAATGGCTGCCATTTTTGTGCCAGTATGCTCACCACGCATGAGCTCTTAGGTTGGAGAAGGGTTGGCATAGAGAGCCAGTTAGAGACAGGGGTCATGAAAGACCCCTGGGTATCCTTTGTAAAGAGTAGGGGCTATCCTGATGTCCAAACTAAATTGCCCACCATGGCCTAGTCATTCTGCCCCCCCCCCCAATCATCCCCTGCCATTTAATTTTCTGTCTCTCACATCCCTTCACCACCTAACGGCTCAGGTGTGGCGAGTGCAGTGGCGCTGTAATGGCTGCCGTCGCATTGCCCGTATCGTATGATCTAAAAAAAACACTTTGAGTAGTGAGAGAAGTTCTATATAAATGCAAAGAATTATTATTATCATTTAGTTTTTGGTCTTTCTTCAGATATAGAAGTTTAGTCCTTTTTTTAAATTGTGTTCCTTTCTTACAGGTTTCTTATATTTTGTTGATATTTAGAAATTTTTAACAGTATTAGAACAATCTGGACGAGAACAGGCCATTCAGTCCTCCAAAACTCGCCAGTCGTAATTCCTCTAAAATAACATCGAGTCGAGTTTTGAAAGTCCCTAAAGTCCTACTGTCTGCTGTACTACTTGTTCACTTATTCCAAGAGTTTGTCATTCTCTTCCTAAAGTTTGTAAGTAATTTACCCTTCGAGTTTCCAACTGTGCCCTCCGTGTTCTTGATGATCTCATTTTAAAGTCACCGTCTGTTCCACTGGACTAATTCCCTTCATCATTTTAAACACTTCAGTCAGGTCTCCTCTTCATCTGCTTTTGCTTAAACTGTAAAGGCTCAGCTCCTTCTGTCAATCCTCTTTGTTCACACCTCTCAGTCCTTTAATCAGCCCAGTCGCTCTCCTCTGGACATTTTCTTGTGCTGCTATGTCCTTTTAGTAGCCTGGAGACGAAAACTGCACCCAGTACTCCAGATGAGGCCTCACCAGTGTGTTATAAAGCTTGAGCAGAACCTCCTGTGACTCGTACTCCACACATCAAGGCGCTATATAACCTGACACTTTTTTTTTTTTTTTTGTATCAGTATGCTGCTGCTGGAGTATGTGAATTTCCCCTTGGGATTAATAAAATCTATCTATCTATCTATCTATCTATCTATCTGCCTTCTTAATGGCTTCTGAACACTGTCTGCCAGTCGATAGCTTAGAGTCCACTATGAATCCTAAATCCTTCTCATAAGGTGTGCTTCTGATTTTCAGACATTAAAACATTAGATCAATCTGGACGAGAACAGGCCATTCAGCCCAACAAAGCTAACCAGTCCTGTCCACTTAATTCTTCTAAAATAACATCAAGTCAAGTTTTGAAAGTCCCTAAAGTCCTCCTGTCTGCCACAATACTTGGTCGCTTATTCCAAGTGTCTATCGTTCTTTGTGTAAAGACAAACTTCCTAATGTTTGTGTGAAATTTCCCCTTCACAAGTTTCCAACTGTGCCCCCCGTGTTCTTGATGATCTCATTTTAAAGTCACCGTCTGATCCACTGGACTAATTCCCTTCATCATTTTAAAGACTTCAGTCAGGTCTGCTCTTCATCTTCTTTTGCTTAAACTGTAAAGGCTCAGCTCCTTCTGTCAATCCTCTTTGTTCACACCTCTCAGTCCTGTAATCAGCCTCGTCGCTCTCCTCTGGATATTTTCTTGTGCTGTTATGTCTTTTTAGTAGCCTGGAGACCAAAACTGCACTCAGTACTCCAGATGAGGCCTCACCAGTGTGTTGTAAAGCTTGAGCAGAACCTCCTGTGACTTGTACTGCACACATCAAGGCGCTATATAACCTGACACTCTGTTAGTTTTTTTAGTGGCTTCTGGCAGTTAATAATGTCAAGTCCACCGTGACTCCTAATTCCTTCTCATAAGGTGGACTCTCAATTTTCAGACCTCCCATTGTATATTTAACCCTCACGTTTTTACTTCCTATGTGTAATATTTTACATTTACTGACATTAAATGGTTAAAAGTCTTAACTCCTTTTAATCTTTCCTTCTAACTCATCCCCTGTAACCCCTCAATCAGCTTAGTTGCTCTTCTCTGGACCTTTTCTTGTGCTGCTATGTCCTTTTTGTAGCCTGGAGACCCAAACTGCACACAGGACTCCAGATGAGGCCTCACCAGTGTGTTATAAAGCTCGAGTGGACCCTCCTGTGACTTGTACTCCACACATCAAGGCGCTATATAACCTGACACTCTGTTAGCCTTCTTCATGGCTTCTGAACACTGTCTGGAAGTCGATAGCTTAGAGTCCACCACGACTACTAAATACTTCTCATAAGGTGGACTCTCAAGTTTTCAGACCGCCCATTGTGTATTCAAACCTCACATTTTTACTTCCTACATGTAACACTTTATTTCCTACATGTCAGTAAATGTAAACATGTTAGGTTTGATTATGAGAAGAAAAGAGCACATGGTAGAGTGCTGGGGTCTCAGCAAAATCCCCATTTAAATGATAAGAGAGAACAAAAAATTTTAAAAGATGAATGGCAGACATTCACTGAGTGTTAGCAAGCATATTTCCAGTACGTCTGCAGAAAGTCTGGCTCTGGAAGTTTTGGTCCTTGGAATGGGCGCTGTGGTCGAGGGAACAAGAGTCTGTCACCCAACAGCTGTTTGAGGCGCCCACACGGTCCACCTCATTTAGTACCAGTTCTTTTATAAACACAATAAATGCACAACCGCGATAAAAACAGAATCGCTGCCTCACTGGTGTGTTATAAAGCTTGAGCAGACCCTCCTGTGACTTGTACTCCACACATCAAGGCGCTATATAACCTGACAGTCTGTTAGCCTTCTTAATGGCTTCTGAACACTGTCTGACAGTCGATAGTTTAGAGTCCATTATGACTCCTAAATCCTTCTCATAAAGTGGACTCTTGATTTTCTGACCGCCCATTGTGTATTTAATCCTTCATTTTTGCTTCCTATGTGTAATGCTTTACATTTACTGACATTAAATGGTTAAAGGTCTTAACTCCTTTAATCTTTCCTCCTAACTCATCCACTGTAGCCCTGGAATCAGCCTCGTCGTTCTTCTCTGGACCTTCTGTAGTGCTGTTATGTCCTTTTAGTAGCCTGGAGATCAAAACTGCACTCAGTACTCCAGATGAGGCCTCACCAGTGTGTTATAAAGCTTAAGCAGAACCTCCTGTGACTTGTACTCCACACATCAAGGCGCTATATAACCTGACAGTCTGTTAGCCTTCTTAATGTCTTCTGAACACTGACTGCCAGTCAATAGCTTAGAGTCCACTACGACTCCTAAATCCTTCTCATAAGGTGGACTCTGAAGTTTCAGACCTCCCGTTGTGTATTCCAACATCCATGTGTAATACTTTACATTTACTGACATTAGGAAGTAAAACTTAGTTTTGATAATGAGAAGAAAAGAGGCAGTATGTGGTCAAGAGTTGGGGTCCCAGAAAGATCCCTGTTTAAAAGTGGTGACACTATATTATAAGAGAGAACAAAAACGAAAAAGATGAGTGACAAACGTTCACTGACTGTTAGCGAGCATATTTCTTGCAGTTTCCTTGGGTCCTTGGGATGAACATCGTGGTCGAGGGAAGAAGAGTCGGTAATCCAAACGCAGTTTGGGATCCCAACATGCCCCCCACGTTTAGTATTAGTTCTTTTTATAATCACAAAAATCGCACAGTGGTGTGAAAACAATAAAAGAATCGCTGCCACGTAGAGAAGTATCCTCGATCATCAGGCTTCTGCCAGCAATGGAGTATGAGGCGGCTCTGTCTTCAGATCTTCTCCCTGCTCAAAACACCCCTCCATTTGAGCTGTCGTCCATTTTTAAAGCCCTAGGACTAGAAGGGACAGGGTTAAATTGCCCTCACCTGGCATTTTCTCCAGAATGGTGTTGGAAGGACATGACATGTCTGTTAACGGCAGCGCCCCCTCTTAGCCGGAGGTGGTATTACACACCTGGGAGAAGCTAGGATGGGGTGACCCTCCAATGTACATACGTGATAAAACTCCCTTCTGTTTGCGTTGTTTCTTTTATAATGGGGTGACCAGAAATCGTAGGATGTCCCATGGCAAACCGGATGAGATGTTACTTGTCTTTCTCCACTCTAACGGCCGGGAAAGGAAAAGAGGTTAGTACCTCGGTTGTCTTTTACCCCATGAGCCAAGACTGCCACACACTCTGGTAGAGCACATGTGTGACAACATATTGTAAGTTTTGGATTTAGGTGGAACGTCTTTGTGTAACATAACAAATTCAATAAAATATACCAGTTTTTGTTAATTTGGGCCAGGGGTTGTGGTGGTTTTCCCCCTTCCATTATTTTGTTCTGCCATAGAGAGAGAAAAGAGACGATAAAGCAGATAAATTGTCTTACAGATCAGGAGATGAAACGTCCTTGAAAAGATGGCAAAGAGTCGGGTCGTTGAAACACTAAACTGGTCTCAAAACCGACGAATAAAAGCAAGGACTCGTTTATCGTAAGTAATCGAACCCAAAATCCGCAATCTCGGATGACCAGAACGAGCACGGTGCTGAGTTTTACACTGCTGTGTGTGTGATGTCACTCACTGCCCATAATAACACTATGGCAACCGGAACCAAAGAAAATCCATCCATCCATTTTCCAACCCGCTGAATCCGAACACAGGGTCACGGGGGTCTGCTGGAGCCAATCCCAGCCAACACAGGGCACAAGGCAGGAACCAATCCCGGGCAGGGTGCCAACCCACCGCAGACCAAAGAAAATGCCATACAAAATATATGTTGTCACAGTTCCAGCTTATTAACTGCAGACAGAACTCTTATTTATGTACTCTCTCATCCTCGTTGAAGTTAATTGAAATTAATTCATGGATATTTTTATTATAATGTTTTAAATATTTAGTATTAAAGATTTATTATTTTTATTAACATTAACTTATCATTACTACTACTGCTGATATTATTTACCAATCATTGGTAAATAATAATAGCAATAATAGTAATGATAAGTTAATGTTAACTTATTATTATTACTTCAATAACAGGTATTTAGTATGTTATTATTAATTATTAGTAATTGGTAAGCCAAGAATTATTTAACAAAAATGATGGTGGTATTATTATTTGATAACTTAAGTGAATTCTTGATTATTAATAATTCCTATTAACAGTACATTAATTATTGTTAAAAAAATAAGAGTTAGAATAACAATTATTATTTTAATAACAAATTAATTCATTGCTATTATTATTAATTCATGGTAATGTTATTACCATAATTTTATTATCACCATCATCATTAACGAATTATTATTATTATTATTATTAATTTGATAACTTAAATTAATGCTTGGTTATTAATAATTCATATTAACAATACATTTAAAAATTATTGTTAAAAAATAACAGTAAGAATAATAATTATTAATGACAAATTAATTCATGGCATTAAAATTATGGTAATAACATCATCATCATCATTATCATTAACAATTTGTTGTTATTACTATTATTATTTATTATTATTATTATAATAACTGAAGTTAAGCCAAGGCTGTAATCAATTCTTCTTTTTTTTTATAATTATTGGTAAATAATTTGGAATTTCCCCATGGAATTAATAAAGTTTATCTAATCTAACAACAGTAGTAATAAAAATAAGAATTATTATTGTTATTATGATTTTAAAATCAAATTAATTTGTGGCTATAATTATTAGGAATTAGGAAGAGAGTTAGTAATATTAATTATAAAATAATGATGCTCAGATCGCGTGCCCGGCCGTGCTCCACACTGAGTGTTCCTCTCGTGTCTCCAAGCGGTGTGTTAGTGAATTGTCAGTCCTCTGACACCTACGCCTCTGCCCCCCACCCACCACATCCCTGAATTGAATTAAGCAGGATGGACTCTTTAATATTATTTTACATTTTTAAATGGCGCCATCTGCATGTTTTGTAAAGTCCATTACACACGTATGGCGTGAAAAAGTCTGCCTTGACAGTCCTCCTTCTGTTGCAGAGCCCACTCCTGCATGCACCCACAGCAGGACCTCCTTTAACCAAACACACGCACGATGGGAATATGGGAAGTGAAAAACCCCACATGGACCACAGGAGAACGTGCAGACTGTACAAAGATGAAGACCAGGCTAGAATTTGAATGTGGGAATCTGGGACTGTGAGGAAGCAGCACTGAGCACTGTGCCACCCTACTACCCAAAGATTAAAAAAGGTGACCTGCAGTTGACCGGCAGACCTTTATCAACTGAGGATGTTTGAGGAATATTCACTACAGGATGGAGTCATACCTTCAGTCCACAGAAGATGTTTGAAAACCGGAAACAAGCAGATGGTAGTGTCACACATATGCACAGGGGAGGCAGTCGAAGTGAAGTGCACTAATGCCATTTCTCCCTCTTTTACAGGGAAGTCCAGCTACAGCTCAATCCTTTTCTGCATCCAGGCCACGCCCTCCTACTGACATCACTGCCGCCAAGGACCCGCCTCTTCCTATCCACCACATATAAAGTCCCAACCACCTCACCTTCCCATTTAGCCACATTGAGACTCCGTCCGTTATGATTACTCTGCTACATTTGAAATTGAGTGCCTGTGTTCTTATACATGGGGTGGATCCCCAAATCTTTTGTTTTGTCTCCCTTCTTACACTGGAAGTGAGGTCAGTAGGAGGGCGTGGCCTGGATACAGAAATGGGTTGAGCTGTAGCCAGACTTCCCTTCTGATGGTCTGTGGAAGAAGGAGAAATTACATTAGTGCACTTCATCAACCTCTGACTCTGCGTCTTACCCTTCAGTTAAGCCCTTAGACTGCCTCCCATGTGTGCGTGTGTGACAATCGATAGAAGTGGAAGACACTATACACTATACACTATGTGAATTTCCCATTGGGATTAATAAAGTATCTATCTATCTATCTATCTATCTATCTATCTATCTATATAATAGTCATGATGATACAGTAGATGAGAAGCATTATTTACTAGAGAGAGCGAGAGCTAAGTCACTATATATTGACAGGAAACCCCTTATATACATGTAGATAGATGTGAAAGACACTATATAATAGTCACGTTGATAGATGTGAATAGCATTATGTACGCTATATATCCATAGATTTATGGATAGGCATAGGAAAGGCACTACATAATAGTCATGATGATACAGTAGATGAGAAAAGCATTATTTACTAGAGGGAGAGAAAGCGCAAAGTCACTATATACAGTATTGATAGGAAACCCCTTATACACCTATATAGATGTGAAAAGCATTATGTACACTATATATCCATAGATTTATGGATAGGCATAGGAAAGGCACTATAAATGCATAGATAGGTGTGAAAGACACTATATAATAGACTAGACAAAGAGCCCGTTTCGACAACGTAAGATGAAACGGGCACGAGTGGAATAGTAATAAGTATAAGCACCACAAACCTGATATGGGTGTATTGAATGAATGCGTAATTAGGCCTCGAGTTGTAGTCGAAATCGCCTTTCAGGCCTCTAGAGCTTTCTCTTTGAATTTTCGCGGCCGTAAGTCCGCCGCCTGCCGCGATGTCGGTTTCCTAAGGTTTTTCGGGCAGCTGCGCAGAAGGCGACTGCGCATTCGGCTTCGGACGGACGTGGGTGAGTGAGGAGAATGGCGAATTATGTATTAAGATAGAGAGGAAAGGGGCGGCACGGTGGCGCAGTGGGTAGCGCTTCTGCCTCGCAGTTGGGAGACCTGGGGACCCGGGTTTGCTTCCCAGGTCCTCCCTGCGTGGAGTTTGCATGTTCTCCCCGTGTCTGCGTGGGTTTCCTCCCACAGTCCAAAGACATGCAGGTTAGGTGGATTGGCGATTCTAAATTGGCCCTAGTGTGTGCTTGGTGTGTGGGTGTGTTTGTGTGTGTCCTGCGGTGGGTTGGTGCCCTGCCCAGGATTGGTTCCCTGCCTTGTGCCCTGTGTTGCCCGGGATTGGCTCCAGCAGACCCCCGTGACCCTGTGTTCGGATTCAGCGGGTTGGAAAATGGATGGATGGGTGGATGGATGGATAGAGAGGAAAGACTCCATATACACACAGATAAATGTGAACGACACTATAGTTAAATTAAGAGTTGTGAAAAGCATTATATACAAAATAGAAGAAATTTTGTCACCATTGGGCAAATTTTTAAAATTAAGAACCGTAAGCATTTTAAAACATATTCACATACACAACTTTTGTCTTTCACAGATACAATCAAAAAGAAACGGGCGCGCATCTTTATTTAAAAAAAAAAAAAAAGAATAAACGCGCGTCTTCCTTTTTTATTTGAGCATTTCAGTTTGTTCTCCTGCCAGCCCCCACCTTCACTCGCTGCAGACCCCATACCCCCCACTGCTCACTCGATTACCTGCCTTCCACCGTTGGATTAACTCCTAGCGGCCGCACGCGGACTGCAGTCCATGTGAGTGGCTGGTCAGGTGTCTTCTCGGCTCTCTCGTGGCCAGGAGGTGGGCTGAACACCAGGGGGCGCTGCATTGTCTAACTTCCCTGACATGTGCAGGACGGCCCGTGGCTCGGAGTGGATCAGCTGTGTGTGTGTTTTTTGAGACTGAAGGGTGGACTTTGACAATTGGTCTTTCTGTTGGGTGGGGGGGTGTCTCATTTTGCTTGTTAATCTATTAAAGCGTCTTTATTTTATATAGTGGCTTTAACAGTCAGGTGCGTTTGGAAGGTACTGTAATAAATAATCTGCCCCATCCGGCTGCGGCTGCCTGTGGCGAGAAAATGACATTAAGCGACTTGAATGTGTGGCTCAGTGGTTGTGATGAATATAAAAATAGAAGAAGTGCGGACACGTGCAAAGCTAAAAAGATCCAGGGGGTTCCAAATGTGTAAATCTGCCTGCACGGCACATTTCCTTTTTCTAACTGACAAAACAGCCAGCAGCGTTGATTGCGTGAACAGATCGCCCAGCGTATACTTGGCCTACAAGGCGCGCTGCTGCCTCCTGAGCGGTCACAGGTAGAGATAAAAATACAAACGTGCGCGCGACAGCCGGCACGTGTGTGTGTGCACGCGCGCGCGCGCTCGAGAGCAAGAGTCGGCCGCAGGAATTTAGGTCAGATGAATAATTCGAGCAGCCCCCGTCCTCGCACACATATTGCCAATTGACAAATGACCACGGAGTCCTATGCCCACTGGGCGCTCATGCAATCGGTGCCATGTCTGTTCAGGGTCTCCATTCTGCAGACGCAGCGACTTCAGCCCCCAGTCTAGTGTGTCCTTTGTGTCCTCTCAGGTTGCATCTTTCTGTGACTGTTTACCTCCAGGGTGATCACCATTACCCCCTACGTGGGATTTCCAGCCTATATAACATTCACATACAACCCTGACGCCCCCCCACCCGACAATTCATAGAGGGGGTGTCCACCCCACCCTCACTAAAGTCGGCAGCCTGCTTCTCAAAACGTATGCCCTTCTAATACTCTTCGAGGTATATTAGTAGCTGGATCAGATTTCTCTTTTCATTTTGGCTCATTGTTCTGGTGCCGGTGGTCTCAGTCGGCCCACCTGTACTGGTCAGTCAGTTCTGAACCCGGTCGTTTTGTTTACACGGCTCTGATGTTCTAAGAGGTTGGGGTCTCGGCTGGCCCATGTGTAATGGTCACCTGGACTCGATGTTTGGTCACAAGTTCAGTGCAATGTCCAGTCTCGCTCTACCTGCACTGCTCTCGGGGTCCGACCTTGCCAGGGTGGGTTAGGAGCTCAGCACTGGACCTCCCCAAGCCTGGCCCCCTGTGTTCTGATGACCAGGTCACTCGCTCTGCCTGGACTCTTATGGTCAGAAATACAGAGAAACACTTGCATTAGGGGCTTTGGGGTGTAGTTTATGAATGAAAGGTGCTATATAAAATATAGTAAGAGGGTCTCAGTGTCTGGTTTGTTCTGTAGGTCTGATGACTCTGGTCCCACCAAACTGGTCAGATGGGAGTTTCTGAGGTGACCTGCTGTCCAGCCCCCCCCACTAACATCACTCTCTCCTTCTTCTCTTGTCCTCTCCTACAGGCAGCGTCATTCTGTATGCTGGCTCTTCAGGAAACTCCAGCCCCAGTCCCAGCAGTCCGTCCAGCGGCTACCAAACCCAGTCTCCCACCTCCCAGCCTGCATCGCCCGATGAAATCACGTTTACCGAGATCGGGATCCTGAAGCAGCAGGATGCCAGCTCCCCCAAGCTGGCCTTCCAGTTCCCTGAAGTGGCCGCCATGACGCAGGTCCCGCCGCGGTATGCCAGCCAGGGGGTCCCCTGCAGTCCCTGTCCAGCAAATGGTGGCAGCAAGCAGACCACCAGCAAGGCCAGCGGAGTCCCAGGCTCCTTCACCAGTGAGTGTCCCACCACCTTCCATATCTGGTGGGCAGCAGCCGTGAGAGGCTATTGTCACACCACTAGGAACTGGGCAACTGCCCAGTGTTTTAGGGGTGGCTGGGGGGGTTTCGATTTTAATGTCCTCACCCTCCTGTCTGTGTGTCTTCTCAGAGGCCGGTGGGATGGTCCTGCTGTGCAAGGTGTGCGGAGACATCGCATCCGGGTTCCACTACGGCGTCCACGCCTGTGAGGGCTGCAAGGTACGTCATTGATGCCCCTGGGCATATCTGGTACTGGTTCTGGTTTCAGATGTTTGAAATCTGTGCATTAGGTGTGAAACCCGACTCACCTGAAGTAACACCACCTCACCTTGTAATGATTACAGGCATCTACAGGCATACTGGCTCACCTAAATTTTAAATAATACTGGCTGCCTTTCTAATGGTTCAGGCATCTGGTTCTAGTTCTGGTTCTGGTTTCAGGTATCTGAAACATACTAATTTTGACATGGACCTGGCTCACTTGAACCGGTACCAACTCACTTTTTACAGGTTACACACACCTGGTTCTGGTTTCAGATGCCTTATACTAGCACCATGATTTAGGCCAATTTCATTTTAAATAATACTGGCTGCCTTTCTAATGGTTCAGGCATCTGGTTCTAGTTCTGGTTCTGGTTTCAGGTATCTGAAACATACTAATTTTGACATGGACCTGGCTCACTTGAACCGGTACCAACTCACTTTTTACAGGTTACACACACCTGGTTCTGGTTTCAGATGCCTTATACTAGCACCATGATTTAGGCCAATTTAATTTTAAATAATACTGGCTATCTTTTTAAGGTTATCAGGCCTCTGGTTCTGGTTCTGGTTTTGAGCATCTGTTACATACTAATTTTGCTATGGACTTTTCTCACTTGAACTGGTACCAACTCACTTTTTACAGATCGCTGACATCTGCTTCTGGTTCTGGTTTCAAATGTCTTTTACTGACTTACCTAAATTTTAAATAATACTGGCTGCCTTTTTAATGGCTCAGGCATCTGGTTCTGGTTCTGGTTCTGATTTCAGGTATCTGAAACATATTAATTTTGATATGGACCTAGCACACTTGAAATGGCCCCAATACACTTTTTACAGATTACAGACACCTGGTTCTGGTTTCAGGTGCCTTATACTGTAATGGCACCATGATTTAAGCTGATTAATTTTAAATAATGCTAGCTGCCTTTCTAAGGTTATCAGACATCTGGTTCTGGGTCTGGCTTCAGATGTCTTCTGCTGGCTCACCTAAATTTTAAATAATACCTTTTTAATGATGCAGGCATCTGGTTCTGGTTCTGGTTTCAGGTATCTGAAACATACTCATTTTTATGTGGGTCTGGCTCACTTGAACCAATGCCAACACATTTCTTTTACTGGTTAAAGACACCTGGTTCTGGTTTCAGATACCTTACACTGGCACCATGATTTAGGCTGATTAATTTTAAATAGTATACTGGCTATCTTTTAAAGGATTCAGACATCTGGTTCTGGTTCTGGATATGGTTTCAGGTATCTAAAACATACTAATTTTGGTATGGACCTGGCTCACTTGAAATGGCACCAACTCACTTTTTACAGATTACTGACACCTGGTTCTGGTTCTGGTTTCAGATGTCCTAAGCCAGCTCCCTTTGTGTTAAAGCTCATTCTCTTGAACTGATACTGGCACACTTTATATGGGTCAGTCTCCTTTAAGAGGTACAGACACCTGGTTCTGGTTCTTTTTACACATTTATATGTCTACTCTTTTTGAAATGGACCTGTTTCACTTGAATTGATACTAGCTCACGTTTTAAGGGCATAGACACCTGGTATGGGTTCTGGTTTCGGATGTCTTAAACTTACTCATTTTTGTTCCACCTGGCTCACTTGAATTCCTATTGGCTCACCTGGCTTATTTAAACTCCTACCAGCTCACCTTTTACAAGTCACAGACACCCGGTACCGGTCCTGGTTTCAGATGCCTTATACCATCTGATATTGAGAGTCGGCCCACAGTCCTGGTTTTGGATTCTTTACATCAGCTTACACTGATATAGCTTTGGCTCACTTTTTGGGGTTTTCCCCCACTTGGTTCTGGTTCTGGTTTCAGAGGTCGTAAACCTGTACTTTCCAGTATGACCTTTGATCATTGTAACTGTTCACTTTATAGGACTGGATACTGGCTCATTTTGTTGAGGTTCTGGTTCTGGTTTCAGATGCCTTACTGCAGCTCACCTTGATCTAGATTGACTTATTTTATATGGTACCCAACTCTAGGTTTTGGGCTGCAGACATTTGGTTCTGGTTTCGGATGACTTAAAACCTGTTCATTTTCCATTAGATCTGGCTTACTTGAATTTATTCTGTCACACTTTAAAGGGGCACTGATCGCTGGTTCCAGTCCTGCTTTCAAATGCTTTCTTTCAGCTCCCAAAGATTTTAAATTTGTCGTAGTTTTAGAGGTTACAGACACCTGGTTCTAGTTCTGGTTTCAGGTGTCTTAAACCTGCTCCTTTTCTTTGATACTGGCTCATTTTGCTGGGGTTCTGGTACCTGGTACTGGTTCTGGTTTCAAATGCCTAAGCTTGCTCTTGATTGGCTTATTTTAAATGGCACCCGCTCCCTGTTTCAGGGTGCAGACACCTGGTTCTGGTTCCGGTTCTGGTTTCAGATTTTGTTTTCTTTCACTGGCCCTCCCCTGGTACAAGTGGCTCCATTTATATGGGGGACAGATTTCTGATTCTTGTTTCTCATGTTGGCCACACACTAACATCTTGGCATGCTTGTGCCCACCATACAGAGCTGGAAAGCAGTGGGGGTCTTGGAAGTGGCTCTGTGGTATTACCTACTGTCATTGTGATGTGACTTGATGCCAGTGATCTGGCTGAAGATGAGCAGGCTCTTTGTTCATCTGGTGCCCGAAGCGCCTCTGTGGAAGTGACTTTTGGCTTAAAAATGAGCCACAAAAACGTGTGCCAGGCTATGCGCAGATGTGCTGCCTGAGAATGTGATCTAATATAGTGCCTTTCCTAGAACACCTGGCCATCATTCACTCCGTTATGCTACTGAGTAGAGTCAAGACTTGGCACCACACCCTGCTGCTTGGTTAGCCATGTGTGACCCCCCCCAGGTACCTCCATGGGGTTTTCTTACCATTCGTTTATAAGACGGCATTGCCACTGAAGGCGCTATATACAACTAAACTTCAAGGTCCGCCCCTACTTGTCCTCACAGCCGTGTGTCTCTCATTCCAGGGTTTCTTCCGCCGCAGCATTCAGCAGAACATCCACTACAAGATGTGCGTGAAGAACGAGAACTGCCTGATCATGAGGATGAACCGCAATCGATGCCAGCACTGCCGCTTCAAGAAGTGTCTGTCGGTCGGGATGTCCCGTGATGGTGAGTGTCCTCCATTGGATCAACATTTCACCCCTTATTTCATGTATAGTGCCTTTTATAACTTGTAAATGGAGAAGGCTGACAAAACATAGGAGGTGATGGGGGTGGGGGGGTCACTTGAGAGGGACAGGAGTACTTGGAAGGATGTCCCGATCCTAAGTGTGTGACCTGGGTGTGTAGGGTGGGAGTGTGTTGAATCCCAAAAGGGTCTCTTTACTACCCAGCAGACTCTTTCTTTTTTTTTTTGGTTACTGGGGAGCCATGAAAATTCTGTGTCACAATGTTCTCATTCTTTGCAATTTCTATTCAAATGATATTTAAATTAGCTTCAAATTATTCAAGTCCATCTGTGTCTGTACTGCAGTGCGCCCCCTGGTGGTTGTCCATTTAGCTTCTTCTATTACAGGCCAGCTTAGCCATCCCGTTTAGCATTCAATTACTGCCACGTCTCCAGTGTGTTCAGAAATGATTAAGATGAGTAGCGCCAGGACTGTGCCATGGTTGGCATGTCCAGCAGTGAAGAGATGCCCAGTGGCCATATGGGGGCCCTGGGGGATGTAGGGAATGGGTTGCTTCCCAATGTCTACTTTATAGCCCAGCAGGTTTTTCATTGGCTTCACTGTTTTAATTGTTTAACTGTCTATTTAAATGATATTTAAATTAGCTTTGATTATGCATGCCCACCTGTGCCAGTCCATGTTATTTTACTGTGCCCCCTGGTGGCTATCCATATCTGGGCTGCATAGAGCTTCATGACGGCCCCTCTCCATCCAGTACACATTTAAGGTCATTTCTACCAGGTCCTCCTCATGCAGGTCATTTTTATAAATGAAGAAGAGCAGCTCCGGCACTTCACCTCCTTATGCTGATATGCCCATCATTAATTACGTGACCAGTGAGCCTTGTTGGGGCTTTTCACAGGCACACCACCGAAATATTCTGTCCCAATGGGATCTTTCTTCACCATTTAATAGTCTATTTAAATAATATTCAAATTAGCTTGAATTGTCCAACCCTCCCTGTGCTAGTCCATGTTACTGCAGTGCGCCCTCTGGTGGCCATCCCCTTTTTGGGTTGTGTGTAGCCACGTTTCCCTCTGGTTTCCAGTCCTCCCCAGTCTCCTTTTTCTAGGTCATCTGTGACACATCACAAGATAACCCCACCTATCCAAACCCCCCCCCCACCCGCCAACACCACCCAGGTACACCCAAGAAACCTCAGTAACTACCAACCAGAGAAAATACCCATGGCAAGCTGAGTGGTTTTCCCCAAGAGGCCAGGTCATGAAAATCAACAACAATCTCATTTAATAGCACACCCTCCAAAAGGCGCTATATGGGGAAAACCTGCTTCTCAGTCTTTTAAAAATTATTTTTATATTTGTTTGAGTCATAAAAGCCCACCTGTGCTACAACATGTGCCACCAGGTGACTGGGGTGGTGTGAAGCCCTTCTCAGCTTGGGTCCCAGTCAGCTCCCCTACCCACCTCCCCACTACCAGTACATCTGTGACCCATGACAAGCCACGCCCATTGATCATCCTATGTGACCCCCCCACCACCACCCAAGTGCACGGGCACACCCACCAAACCTCAGTAACTGTCAACCAGAGTGGTACCCTTGATAAAGATGAGCAGCGTGAGCTTCATTTAACAAAGGTCCAAATGCATGAAAATTTTGAAGGAACTCTTTTGATGGCACACCCTCAGAAAGGCGCTATATAGAATAATCTTCTTCCCCATTTAATAGCTATTCAAATAATATTTAAATGATCATATATTATGCGGGCCGTCCAGCGCTACTCCATGTTATGGCAAGGATCTCATTTGATAGCATACCCACCAAAAGGCGCTATATAGATGAGTCCTTTTTTTCATTTTATAGGTATTTAAATAATATTTAAATTATCCTAAATTATGCAAGCCTTCCAGTGCTGCACCATGTTACAGCAAGGATCTCATTTTGTAGCCCACCTTCCGAAAGGTGCTATATAGAATAATCTGCTTCCTCCATTTTACAGCTATTTACAGCTTAAATAAAATTTAAATAATTGAATATTATGCAGGCCTTCCACTGCTTCTCCATGTTATGGAAAGCATCTCATTTGATAGTGCATCCACCAAAAGGTGCTATGTACTGTAGATTACTCCTGTTTCTCATTTAACAGTCATTTAAATAATATTTTAATTATCCTAAATTATGCATGCCTTCCAGTGCTGCACCATGTTACAGCAAGGGTGCTTTCTTCCAGCTCCCAGTGATTTAAATTTGTCTTAGTTTTAGAGGTTACAGAGTCCTGGTTCTGGTTTCAGGTGTCTTAAACCTGGTGGCTTTGAGGCTAAGGATCTGCGCTGGTATCCAGAAGGTTGCCGGTTCGAATCCCCGTCACTGCCAAAAGAGATCCTACTCTTCTGGGCCCTTGAGCAAGACCCTTAACCTGTAATTGCTCCAGGGGCGCTGTACAATGGATGACCCTGCGCTCTGACCCCAAGGGGTATGCGAAAAGTAACAAATCCCTAATACAAGAAATTGTATAAGACGAAATAAAAGAACAAAAAAAATAAACCCTGCTGCTTTTCTGTTAAACTTGGACGCTGGCTCATTTTGCTTGGGTTCCGGTACCTGGTACTGGTTCTGGTTTCAGATACCTTATTCCAGCTCAGCCTGCTCTTGATTGGCTTATTTTAAATGGTACCAGCTCCATGTTTTGGGGTGCAGACTCCTGGTTCTGATTCTGGTTTCAGATGTGATAAACCTTCTTTTCTACTTAACCTGGATACTGTCTCATTTTGCTGATGTTCTGGTTCCTGGTTCTGGTTCTGGTTTTAAATACCTTATTCCAGCTCAGCCTGCTCTTGATTGGCTTATTTCAAATGGTGCCAGTTCCCAGTTTTAGGGTGCAGACACCTGGTTCTGGTTCCCGGTTCTGGTTTCAAATGCTTTACTACAGCTCTGCTTGCTCTAGATTTGCTTGTTTTAAATGGTACCAACTCCATTTTTTCAGGTGCAGATACCTGGTTCTGATTCTGGTTTTAAATGTGATAAACCTTATTTTTAACTTAACCTGGATACTGGCTCATTTTGCTGATGTTCTGGTTTCAGATGTCTTACTTCAGCTCACCTTGATCAAGATTTAATTATTTTAATGGTACCAACTCTGTTTTGGTCTGCAGACACTTGCTTCTGGTTTCAGATGTCTTAAAACCTTTTCATTTTCCATTAGATATGGCTTACTTGAACTTATCCTGTCCCACTTTTAAGGGGCACTGATATTTGGTTCCAGTCCTGCTTTCAGATGCTTTCTTCCAGCTCCCAATGATTTAAATTTATCTTAGTTTTAGAGGTTAGAGTTCTGGTTCTGGTTTTAGGTGTCTTTAAACCTGCTCCTTTTCTGTTAAATTTGGATACTATCTCATTTTGCTTTGGTTCTGGTACCTGGTACTTGTTCTGGTTTCAAATACATCATTCCAGCTCAGCCTGCTCTTGATTGGCTTATTTTAAATGGTGCCAGCTCCCTGTTTTGGGGGGCAGACACCTGGTTGTGGTTCTGCTTTCAGATGCCTTACACCAGCTCAGCTTGCTCTAGATTAGCTTGTTTTAAATGGTACCAGCCTTCTGTTTTGGGCTGCAGACACTTGGTTCTGGTTTCAGATGTTTTAAAACATTTTCATTTTCTATGAGATCTGACTTATTTGAACTGATCCTGTCCCACTTTTAAGGGGCACTGATATCTGGTTCCAGTCCTGCTTTCAGATGCTTTCTTCCAGCTCTCAAAGATTTAAATTTGTCTTAGTTTTAGAGATTACAGAGTCCTGGTTCTGGTTTCAGGTGTCTTAAACCTGCTCCTTTACTGTTAAACTTGGATACTGGTTCTGATTTCAAATGCCTTAGCTTGCTCTTGTTGGCTTATTTTAAAAGGCTCCAGCTCCCTGTTTTGGGGAGCAGACACCTGGTTCTGGTTCCAGTTCTGGTTTCTGATCAGGTTTATTTGCACTGCCCCTCCCCTGGTACAAGTGGCTTCATTTATATGGGTGACAGATTTCTGATTCTGGTTTCTTATGTTGGCCACACACTAACAACTTGGCATGCTTGTGCCCACCATACAGAGCTGGAAAGCAGCGGGGGTCTTGGAAGTGGCTCTGTGGTATTACCTACTGTCATTGTGATGTAACTTGATGCCAGTGATCTGGCCGAAATTGAGCAGGCTCTTTGTTCATCTGGTGCCTGAAGCACATCTGTGGAAATATTTGGCTTACAAATGAGCCACAAAAACGTGTGCCAGGCTATGCGCAGATGTGCTGCCTGAGAATATGATCTAATATAGTGCCTTTCCTAGAACACCTGGCCATCATCCACTCCGTTATGCTACTGAGTAGACACAAGACTTGGCACCACACCCTGCTCCTTGGTGAACCCCCGGGTCCCTCCATGGAGTTTGTTACAGCAAGGATCTCATTTATTAGTATGGCCACCAACAGACCGCTATATAGAATAGTCTGTTGCCCCATTTTATAGCTATTTAAATGATCATATGTTATGCACTGCGGTGGGTTGGCACCCTGCCCGGGATTGATTCCTGCCTTGTGCCCTGTGTTGGCTGGGATTGGCTCAGGCAGACCCCCGTGACCCTGTGTTCGGATTCAGCGGGTTGGAAAATGGATGGATAGATATGTTATGCAAGCCTTCCAGTGCTCCTCCACTTTACAGCAAGGGTCTCATCTGACAGCATACCCACTGAAAGGCGCTATATAGAATAGACCACTTCCTCACTTAATAGCTATTTAAATAATAATGAAATTATGCAAGCTCTCCAGTGCTACGCCATCTCTCTCACCAAAAGGCGCTATATAGAATAGTCCACTTCTCTGTTAAATAGTATATTTAAATCATTTTCATGTTGGTTTGATTTTTGAAGACCGGCCTGTGCGTGTTCATGTCACTGCAGTGCGCCTCCTGGTGGGTATCCATTTCTAGGGTTCTGGGGGGGGTTCCAATCAACTTGCTTGCCCCCATTGTATCAGGTCATCAGTGACACATGAGAAAGACCAAAAAACACACACACAGACACACACACACACACACCAAACCTCAGTAACTGTCAACCAGAGAAAACGCCAGCGCTGCCCCTCAGATAAAACAACGCAGGCTGAGCTGCACTCAATAAGACGCCCAATACATGAAGATCATCATGGCTCTGGGGTTTTCTCTGGTTGACAGTTACTGAGGTTTGGTGTGTGTGTGTGTAGTGTGGTGGTATTCGGGGGGGGGGGGATCACACACAAACCGCTGAATTATCAAATTGTGAAAAGCCGCAACCTAGAAACCCTGTTATCAGCATCGCAACAACAGGAAGTGAGCTCAATCGGTGCCCGCCTTTCTCACACACACACACACACACACACGTCTCTCCCCCCAACACCTCACACTCCACGCCATGACCGCACCCGTCGTGATTTCAATGACACACTTTTAAGGGGGCATCTTGAGGGTGAAGGGTCAGTCCCTTAGAAAGGGAGGGAGGGTAAATTAGGATCTTCCGATACGCATCATGTCAGCTGCTTGTAATTGTTACATCTTTTATATAGCGCCTCACCTAGCTCAGTCTCAAATTTTATGACACGTTTTATAGTTCACGGTGTCACAAACCCATGAATCATCTTATTTAGCATCCTACATAGTAAGATTTGCGTAAAAGCCATCAAGGAATCTTTTATGTTGGACCAGACCAGTGCAATCCGTAAAGTTTAGTATAGTGCCTTTCTTTGTGCGCGATATAGCAAAGCAATTACCTTCTTTTAATGAGGTGCGCTAGTGCGCTTCGCAGCAGTCAATCATTTTTATACTAAACTCTTTTCATTCATTCTTTCTGCATCTGGAATATCACAAGCCAAGTATGCAAACGCTTTCGTCACAAAGTGCTGTCATAGAGCGGGTGTCGCGGTCGGTGACAAAGCGGGGACTCAGGCGGTCACTTCGGATCGTCCATCTAAAGTGCATTGAAGGAGAGCGTCTTGGCTCGTGAGAGAGCCGACCTGAGCGTGCGCGTTCGCGTGAGCGTGCGCGTGCCACGCCCACCGATGTACCTGCGTGCACCAGGTGACCTACATTTAGCGCGCTGCCTGAGAAGAGTCACGAGGCGGCGGCTTCGCTTTATAAATACATTTTTTTTTTTAAAAAAAAAGGGAAATTTACAAAAACAGACAGGGTGACGTTTGTGAAATGTGTGTAATTTGGGGCAAGGTGGGGGGAGTATAGGGGTTAATAAAACAAAATCTGGGTCATGCAAAAAACGGCTGAAACACTAACAGGAACTGGGGGAGGGGGGTAGCGGCGGTCGGGCTGTAAAGGCAAAGATTTGTCGATAGCGAGATGTTCTCGTTACCATCATTATGCAGGCGCCGTGGAGGAGAAGAACCACATCCTCCTCAGCCCACCGCTCCCCCCCACGTCCGTCTGTCACTGCAAAACCAAAAAAAAAGGTGAATAACAAAAGACTGGCGGGTACACAGGCCAACGGCTCACACCTTCGAAAAGGCTCAGTTGTCCGGCAAGTCCGCACTGGAGACCCGCGGCGCTGAGTTGTCACTATCACCCTGTCACTCTCTCTGTCTCTGGAATTTGTAATGAGATGGCAAAAAAGTGTAATCACAGGGTGACCGCCCGATAGACTCGGAGAGGATGAGGGTCGACATCACCTCTTGGACACAACCAGTGACGGTCTACAATCCGCGTGTCCCCTGCGTGTGCATAAAGGTCACCAACGTGACAAATCCGCAGGGGCGGACCTAGCAGATAACACAGTCCTGGCGCATCTTTCCGGGGCTGCTTCACACGCCTTATACCCGATGCTGCCAGAATAAGCTCCGACCACCGCGATCTCCAAGTGACCACTTTGAAGAGGACCACTTTTCACATCTTCAGTATTAGAGCGGCTTTCATATTTGTCTTTATTTAAAATTCTGCGTCTTCCGTATATTTGTCTATTATACAGTAGCTTTCAAATGAACCTTTCTGTCTCTCTATTGTAGGGGTTCTTTTATACCTCTCTATCAAGTACAAAAAAGTGCCACTCATTTCTAGATTTCCATAATATTGTGCCTTTAATATCTATCTATAATATAGTGCCTTTCATATTTATCTATCATGCAGTCCTTTATCTTTCTACAATATAGCGCCTTTCATGTATCTGTCTATATTGTGTTTCCATGCCCATTTATCTATTATACTGCCTTTCCGATCTATCTATAACACACTGCTATATCTTTCTATAATATAGTTCCTCTCATCTGCCTTTCATATCTTTCTATTTGTTATAGATAAATCTGAAAGGTACTATATAACATATAGAAAGATATTAAAGAAACAATATAGAAAGATAAATGAAAGGGACTATATTTTAGAAAGATAATGCAGTATGTTATAGATAGATAGGAAAGGCACTTTATAATACACTGCTCTTTCAATAATGTACTTTCTTTGTTTGTTTTTCTATAATATTGTGCCTTTCAGATTTTTGTGTTGTTATATAGTGCCTTTTGTAGACATCTCTAACATGCTGCTTTAAACTTCTTTAATACAAAGCTATTCATTATGATCTGTCTGTGATATATAGTGCCCTTCATATCTTTCTATCTCTTATTTTAACCCCTTCTATCACTCTTACAGTACCTTTCTTACCTGTTTGTAATATACTGCTTTATTTGTTCATAATATTGTGATTTTTCATATCTATCAATCTTATAACACTTTCATGAATTTCAACTCATACTGCCTTTACCATCTGCTTATAATATATTGATTTATCTATCTATAATGTAGTGCCTTTCAGTGTCTGTCTATCTTTCAGTCTATTATATAGCTCCTTTCACATCATTTTGTCAATGTTACAGTGCCTTTAATATACTATCTATCTATCTATCTATCTATCTATCTATCTATCTATCTATCTATCTATCTATCTTATATAGTGCCTTTCATATCTATCTATCTTAGATAGATGAAAGGCACTATATAAGATAGATAGATAGATATGAAAGGCACTATATATCTCTATCTATCTTACATAGTGCCTTTTATATCTATGTATCTTATATAGTTCCTTTCATATCTATCTATCTATTATATAGTGCCTTTCATCTATCTAACTATCTATCTATCTATATAGTGCCTTTCATTTATCTATCTATTATATAGTACCTTTCATTTATCTGTCTATCTGTTTTATAGCTCCTTTCATATCTACCAGTCAATCTTATCTTGTCTTTCCTATCTGTCTATAATATACAGCTTTACCTGCCTGTTATTATATAGTGCCTTTCCTATCTGTCTATCTATCTTTGGTATTGCCCCTATCTGTCTTATAACACATTTCCTGTCTGTCTATAATAAAGTGCCGTGTATGCCTTTAATATAGCGCCTTTCATTTTTATCTGTCATTCTCCGTCTACTACCCTATAGTGCCTTTCACATCACTATAGCTATCATTTGGAAAACAATTGACAAACAAGGCAAAAGAGCAGGAGGCCCCACTATGGACTCTGTCACACACGTGTTTAGCACCTTTCATGCAGCATTTTTATAAAATGAACTTGCCATTTCAGCATTATTCAGCTCCCATTACAGGCCACGGTGGCCCCCAGTGGATGACAGCCATGGTGCCGCTCACACTGCCAGCGCCTCTCTTATTGATGACTAGGCGTTCTCTGGTGACCTACTGACCCAGTTGAGTGAAAGTAGAAGTGCGTCATTACAGCTCTGTGATAAATGATCTGACCGGCTGCCTGCGTGCCTGCCCACCCATGGGCTGCCCAGATGCCCAGTGTGCCCCTGCTCATTACGGATTACTGTTAGTGCTCAGGTGCTGAGGTTCAAATATTCAAGACATGGACGACTTGACCAGTGATGCTTCAGCTTTTGCATCCATGTTTTGTGTTGTGAGCCCCCTTAGTCTCATAGCTCTGCCATTTATTTATCAGCACAGGTTCTCAGAGGGCTGGTGTGCCAATCACAGCAGATGGAAAAAAAAAAATCCCAGGAATGTGCCGACAGTTTATTGTAGAGCAAACTCACACACTCCACTTGGACATTTTCTGGTGACCAGATGTCTCAATCTGCATGTCTTTGGGATTTAGGGTTTCAAGGAGAGTTGCTAACTGAAACTGGGAGAAGATGCAACTTCCACAAATAGGGTCCGGCCTGGCAGTTGAACCAGGGACTCTGGAGCCGTGAGGCGGAATCACTAACTACTGTGCCAGCATGCCACCTCTCTCAGCCTGTAGTAAAAGGATAGAGATGGTGAGCAGTGCCATAAAGCTTTTCATGGGAAATCTATATGTGATGGTGCCCTCCTTTAAAAGGCACTACATTAAATAAAGACGGTGCCACTACCAGCCTGTAGGACTCTCCTTCACTTCCCAATAACAGTAGTGGTGTCAGGAGGGCACTGCACTCATTTTAGAGAGCTTCTGCAAGACTCAAATGGTGACTGAGCATGGAGAAAAATAAACGATGGGATGATGCAAAACCTGAGAGCCACTGAAGGACAGGATCACGTGGACAGTAAAATGATACAATGTGAAAAAGTATCTGCCCCCTTCCTGATATCCTATTTTTGTATTTCATTTACAATAAATGGCCTCAGACCATCCATCCATTTTGCACACCTGCTTCATCCCGAGCTGGGTCTGGTGCAAGGTGGAACCTACCCGAGTGAGCATCGGGCACAAGGCAGGAATGACACCCGGACAGGGCGCCAGTCCATCACAGGGTGAACACACAGAGAGACGCACATATCAGGGGCAACTTGGCATCATCAGACCACCTAATCTAATCTTTATCTGTGTATCTGTTATATAATGTCTTTCTTTGTCTATATCTATCATATAGTGCCTTTCATATCTATCTATCTATCTATCTATCTATCTATCTATCTATCTATCTATCTATCTATCTATCTATCTATCTATCTATCATATAGTGCCTTTCATATCTATCTATCTATCTATCTATCTATCATAGTGCTTTTCACATCTATCTATCTATCTCATATAGTGCCTTTCATATCCATCTATCTATCTATCTATCTAATAGTGCCTTTCACATCTATCTGTTTATCGCCCTTCACGTCTGTCCACCATGTAGTGCCTTATCCTGTATATTCTTCTATTAAGAAGGTGGCTGAATGAATAGCCGCAGCTGCCACGTCTCCTCAGGGTGGGAGTTTGACAGCCCCCCTTTAGCAGCACAATAGTAAATGTGGAACTCTGCTGAGAAGTAACGGGCTGGTCGTGTAATCCTTCATCCCCAGTGGTGGACGGTCGTGTAGCCTGACATCCTCGAGGTGACTAACTCGTGTCCCAGGACGCCGCTGTTTATTGATACCCCAGTCGTTGCCTCCTTTTTGACCTTGTGACCCTCCCACTCGGTGATATTTTAATGTCCCCTGCTGTTAAAGTTACAGCCAGGTGGTCCTCTTTTTAGGGTCGGTGACGATGCTGGTCCACTACAGACTCCCTCTTCCCACATGGGAGTCTGCGGAACCAACACCGTCGATTAGTTTTGACCGAGATGAGCTGACATATGAGGACGTTTCATTGACGAGGCCAGAGGATGGTGGAAAAAGTGCTCAAGTGCTTTTATTAAAAACCAGTCAAAACACAAGTAAAACCAACAAATGTGTCAATGGTGCAGTGTTCAAAAACAAAGTACATATAGAAATCCATAAAATCCAGTGAAAAGTGAGAATAAAAAATAAATCCATTAAAATCCGAGGTTAAAGTGCAGCCTAACTTGTTCCGATCTCAGCCCACCTCCTTCTCCCGCTCCCCAGCTCACCCATTGCTCGAGTAGCCAGCGGAGACTCAGTGGCCACGAGCTCCATTATGCAGACCCCCATCTTGACCGCCTCCAGACACTGCAGCCAGACTGTCCGAGGTCGGCTCTCCTCCCTTCTTCCATTGCGCTCACTTGGTCGCGCCTCGGATGGGCACCTGCCTTGCTCGCCACACTCCACCCGAATATTCAGTCGGGTGAACTAGACCCTAAAGCGCCACACCTACCGCTCCTTCACAGGGCCCCGGACCCTCTTGCTATGACTGCCTTTCACGTCTTTCCATTTCAATCTTTTTTTTTTTTTTTTTTTTTGTGATTTCTCCCATCTTTCCTTTTGCCAACCCATATATGTACACCCGCATCTCCGTGGGCACAGCGCCTTATTCACACGCCGCAGGAAGCCAATGAAGCTCCAACTACCTCATTAACTCCCCGCGGTCGTGCAGTCGCGCCCACGGAGTGCGACACGGCTCTATGGATTGAAAACTTGGCGCTCTTGGACCCGCTGTACCACAACTTGCATATCTGTAATTTTGATTTTTTTTTTGTTGTTCTCTGCAGCCGTGCGCTTTGGCCGAATCCCCAAACGAGAGAAGCAGCGCCTCCTGGATGAAATGCAGAGCTACATGAACAGCCTCAACGAGTCGGCGTCCATGGAAGTCGAGTCTTCCCCTGATGTGCCCTTCAGCCCGGGTGACAGCCAGTCAGATGAGGCCATCTGCGCCATTTCCAGGGCCTACCGGGACATCTTTGTGAGTGGACAGGACCGGCTGGGCAGGAGGGCTAACATGGCGAGTAACAACAACAACAACAACAGCAGCAGCAATGGCAGAGCCCCCCCTCATCAGCAGCAACAACACCCCCTGAATCCTCCGCCACACCCTGACCACGGCTGCCACGCCACCTATCAGCATCCGGCGCTCTCCAACCAAGCGTATCCCACCTACCCGCCCCAGTTTGAGGGGGCTGCCCACTGTGCCGTAAGAAAGGAGCCAGCATTTGGGTATGTGGACAACAATCGATTCGGTGGTGGCGTCGGACCACCCATGCAGCTTTACCCGAACAATTACAACTGCAACTACGCAGAACCCATGGCTCCCAGCTCCTGTCCCTGGAGGATGGCGGGCAGCACAAAAATACTGGTAAGTCCTCACATCACTCAAGGGGGACCCCCCCGGTGGTATTCAAATAAGTCAACCGTGCCCAAGAGGCTTGTGCTCTGTCACCCCCACAGTCACTGTCTTCTGCTGGTGTTTGACACGCTGCCACCCTTTTCCTCCCGCAGGCCTGTCCACTCAACGCTGCCCCCTACTGTGACCCGGTGCGCAGCAGCCAGCAGGTGTGGGAAGACTTCTCACAGTGCTTCACGCCAGCTGTCAAGGAGGTGGTGGAGTTCGCCAAGAGTATCCCGGGCTTCCAGGCGCTGTCCCAGCAGGACCAGGTGATGCTCCTCAAGGCGGGGACCTTCCAGGTAGGTGCCAATTCAACACCTTCAAAGGTAGAGTGAAGACCCCGAGTGAGCCTTCTTAACTCCTCTAACAACCCCCTACCTGAAATTGCAGGTGCTGATGGTCCGCTTCTCATCGCTGTTTAATCCAAAGGAGAAGGCGGTGACATTCCTGAATGGGCACACGTACCCTCTGAGTAGCTTGCAGGCCATGGGCATGGGACCACTGCTTTTCTCCATGTTCGAGTTCAGCGAGAAGTTAAGCTCCTTGGCACTGGACAGAAATGAGATGGCCCTCTTCATGGCGGTGGTGCTGGTGTCAGCAGGTAAGACCAGGACAAGTGGAACAGTCTTTAAGTGTAGTCGGCAGGATACTTAACACAAATGAGATGTCCCTCTTCATGGCGGTGGTGCAGGTGTCAGCTAGTGAGACCAGGACAAGTGGAACAGAGATGGCCAAGTGGAGTGGCTCTCTGGTTCCTAATATATGGGCAAAAACGGAAGTCTTTAAGCGTAGTCGGCAGGATACTTAACAGCAATGAGATGGCCCTCTTCATGGCGGTGGTGCAAGTGTCAGCTAGTGAGACCAGGACAAGTGGAACAGAGATGGCTGAGTGGAGTGGCTCTCTGGTTCCTAATAT
Organism: Erpetoichthys calabaricus; assembly: GCF_900747795.2. Classification (NCBI taxonomy): domain Eukaryota; kingdom Metazoa; phylum Chordata; class Cladistia; order Polypteriformes; family Polypteridae; genus Erpetoichthys; species Erpetoichthys calabaricus. The sequence goes on along the minus strand of NC_041396.2, from coordinate 298,516,304 downwards.
ATGGGCAAAAACGGAAGTCTTTAAGCGTAGTCGGCAGGATACTTAACAGCAATGAGATGGCCCTCTTCATGGCGGTGGTGCAAGTGTCAGCTAGTGAGACCAGGACAAGTGGAACAGAGATGGCTGAGTGGAGTGGCTCTCTGGTTCCTAATATATGGGCAAAAACGGAAGTCTTTAAGCGTAGTCGGCAGGATACTTAACAGCAATGAGATGGCCCTCTTTATGGCGGTGGTGCAGGTGTCAGCTAGTGAGACCAGGACAAGTGGAACAGAGATGGCCGAGTGGAGTGGCGCTCTGGTTCCTAATATATGGGCAAAAATGGAAGTCTTTAAGCGTAGTCGGCAGGATACTTAACAAGTCCAGAAAACCTGAATATTACTGTCTCAGCAAAATGGTATTTTACTGGGTAGTGAGGTTCAGGGTAGAGCTATTGATTGACAAACAGTCATTTCATTCTGGGAAGCGTTCTTTCCATTTGAAATTGGTTCTTTTCAGACTATGAAAAGGTTCCTAATATATATACAAAATGGCAGTCTTTAATTGTAGTCGGCAGGATACTAACGTTGAAAAATAAAAAAAAATGAACTTTTTTGTCTAAGTAAATGGTTCTTTCGTGGCCTTTTACTGGGTAGTCTGGTTCATGGTAGAACTATGGCTTGACAAATAGCCATTTCATTCTGGGAAGTGTTCTTTGCATATAAGGTTCCTAGTACTGTATGTATGTACACAAAATGACAGTCTGTAATTGTAGTCGGCAGGATACTAACGAATCAGTAAAACCTGAACAGATTTGTCATTGTCTGTCTGTTCTTATTTGTGGAGCCTGATTTCAGAGTCTGTTCTAGGAATTTTGCTGCCCAAGGCAAAGCTGTAAATGGTGCCCCGCCACCCCCTTTGCTTTCAGAGGAATCGTCACTGCCAGACCTTGAGACGTGGAGACAGGAGTGGGGAAAGCAAAGGACTTAGGACTGCGATTTCACAATTTGCAAAGTTGTCGAGTTATAGCAATGTCTGTTTACAGGACTGTCTCAGAAAAATACTCTCTTTAGGGGTGTCATTTCAGAAAAAAGATGGAATTTGCTGTATTAATAGTCACTATTTAATGTTGTGTAAAGAAAGCCGCACATAACTTATAAAATAAGAAAACAGGTTATCTATTTAAACCACCAGCTTTATGTACGCTTTTTGATGATGGTGACAATTTTTTTTTTTTTTTTTATGAAGACATTACCATAACATATACGTGTTGTTTAAATTAATACAATGTAATAGATTATTATTATTATTATTATAATACAATAAATCGGAAACCTGGCATAATGACAACATTCACTGAAACCGTGACTACAATGATTATCTTTACCCACAATTCCTATTTACCGTATGCTCGTGTATGTAAATGACGCCATCTACCAATCCAACAAACGCGCAACTGCCTTAGCGCGCCCAGAGCGAATCTCACAAATGGTGGTGAGCAACAGACGACGACATTTGCCAAGTTTTAACACAAGTTTTAATTTGCGTCCATTTGGCAGACGATCATAGTTTGGGTTAAATCCGCTTTTAGCAATTCACTCGGGAGCTACAGTCGTGTTGCTTTTTCGATCGTTTAATTTTATTTCGCCATGTCTGTTTCATCAACGCTACAGCTCGAGTGTTATTAATATTCTTGGCATCATCATCATCGTTGTTGTTGCTACTGTGCGTGTTTTTGTCGGACTGGGTAGGTCGTCAGATGTTAAGACCAATCATTGCTAGTATGCGAAAATAATAGCTTCTTCTTTCGGCTGCTCCCGTTAGGGGTTGCCACCGCGGATCATCTTCTTCCATCTCTTCCTGTCCTCTCCATCTTGTTATGTCACATCCATTACCTGCATGTCCTCTCTCACCACATCCATAAACCTTCGCTTAGGCCTTCCACTTTTCCTCTTCCCTGGCAGCTCTATCTTTAACATCCTTCTCCCAATATACCCAACATCTCTTCTCTGCACATGTCCAAACCAACCCAATAATATAAAACAATATAATGGTCATTGAGTACGAGTGTTCGTAGGGTCTGTATTGTTTAAAAATATATATTGCGTCGCCCAGGGCCGTTTCAGCCTAACAGACTGAGCTGTGCATAGTGCAGACAGTGCAGCCGCTGCAGAGCCTCACACCATAAGCATTTCTTTGTGTTCCGCTCCGCTGCGCACATAATAGGTATCTCTACATAGTGCTGCAGTAATGCGCATTGACCACTAGAGGGCAGCCTAGGCTCTTGCCTTGACCGCATATGCTCAGAAACGGCCCTGCAGTGTTACGGATCTAAATAAGTTAAAGGTTCTTTCTGGAACCTTCACATTGAACTAGGGTCTTTAGAGCGGTATTACTGCGGGATATATTTATTTGGGTCACTCTGAGTCGTGAATTACAAGTGAAGTGAATGAGAAAGGGTCGTGGAACGATATGCAGAAAGCATTACGATGGGTCGCTGCTTACCTGGCTGTAACAAAACCCCCCTGGACGAGCGACGATTATTCAAGAGGCCCCAATCCCCCAGACTATGGTTGGGCGTGAGTCTCTAAAATGGATAGATGAAGGTTGGCTGCGGTTTTTGAAGAGTGAGTAGGACGGCGGACTGCGGCAGTTCCTCAAGGGAGAAGAGACAAAGGTCCGCGGCTTTGTTAGTTGATTTTTTTGGGGGGACAGCGATCGTCCTTGCTTCTACGGAGATTTCGGGTTACGAGGACACGCAGTAGGCTTCGCGAAAAAAAAAAAGTTTAAGAACCAAAGATGGTTCTCGCTTGGCATTGTTGTAAAGAACCACTTTTAGTTGCAGTTGGCACCTTTTACTTTTAACTGTGTTGGTACCAACAAGATGCGATCTTTTCGGGGTTAAAACAAAAAGGAGTTGGGAATGGGGCATTAGGAGTTTATGTGAAAGGAGCTATATGAGCCACGTGTCCCCCAGTGTGTTTTTCAGGTGTTGAGACGTTTGCCTCGTTGTAAGATTCCTGTAAGGCGCTATATAAATACTTAATTAGTTGAACTCCTGATAAATCCTACCAGCTCTAAAGGTGTCCCATGCGATCCACAAAAAAAACCCCACTTTGCATCCCATGTGCCAGGCCACTAGCAGTGACGTGAAAAAGTATGCGCCCCTTAACTATTAAAATGTCACTCAATTCAATTTATTTTTGTATAGCACACTTTACTGAGAGGCAGAGCCCTGTGACAGACTTGGGTCAAGTGCAAGTATAAATCTTTTAAATTGCTAAATTCAGAATTGGTACACATAAAGACCCCGATTTGTTTAAGTAGACGGAAACACAGACGATTGGAAATGTTTAACCTAAGTGGAGCCCAGCACTGACTGACCATTAATTAATTATTGAGCTGTGGCCAGTTGACAAATGAGGAGAGGATAACAAAAACTCCAGGCAGCAGCATCAATGGGGGAAGTTAAACTCCCGGGCGTCCACAGTCCGTTATAACAGAGAAGATCAAAAGCACAGTCGCCGTCGTGGAGACCTCCGACAAATGACCGCCCGCCCCCTGCTGGTCATTCTGTAGTAGAGTCCGTGCCCAGTCTGATGAGGGAATCTTTCCATCCCAGTATCTGAGATGACTTTCCATGAGCAGGAGAGCAGCTTGGCATTGACACCAAGTGCCACATCAGGATATGAAGGGGTACTAACCTTTAGTTATGAACAATAGATGATTTATATTCTAGGATTTCTTGCATGAAATGTGCTATAAAATGAAAATGTATGAGCGCAGTGCCTGGTTAACCGATCAATTGTCTCCTGCCCCTCTTGTCTTTCAGACCGCTCCGGCATCACTAATGTCGAGGCAGTTGAGCACCTCCAAGAGACGCTTATACGCGCCCTGCGGACCCTCATCACCAAGAAGCACCCCGAGGACTCCACTCTTTTCCCAAAGCTGCTCCTGAGGCTTCCAGACCTGAGGACTCTTAATAATCAGCACTCGGAAAAACTGGTGGCTTTCCGCATCGACTAGCCGCGCATGGCATTCTGGGAGGTGCGGTGGGGACAGGTGAGCACCACAGAACAGTATGAACTGACGCCCCTTTCCGCATTTTCTTCACTTTTTTTTTTGGACAGTAGTACCGTCCATCAGGTCGGGTGCCCTGGACTTCCAGCTACACAGCGCCACCTGCTGTTCGACATCTTCTTTTTTTTTTTTTTGTTACAAGGATAAGAAAAGTCCGCTTATCTTGGACACTCCTGTTCTTTTAGTTTTTGGCCTTTGAGAAATCCTTGTGCTGATTTCCAGCAGACTGGGGACAATTTTGGAAGCTGAAGACATTCTTGCTTCTTGCTCTACAAATTCCAGGATCTAAGAAGAAAAAAAAAAGAATTAGAGTCAGAAGAACCAGGCATGTTCACCTGGAGCTTTTATAACTCCAGACCTTAGTGGGGTATATGGTGTAAGAGAGAGAGTGTAAGTGTGAATGTGTGTACCTACGAGTGTTCTCCAGAAGACCCATATTTGAAAGCCCACTGCCTCTTTATTCGTTCTTTGGGACTTGTTTTGTTTCAGGGAGGTGTGGAGTATATGCCAGGGCTACCCTGTTGGTCTGGGCAATTGGGTGGCAGTGTGTTAAGGCTGAGTGACTTTGATCGTTCGTAGCGTGCCACTCCTGAAGATTCCCTGATGAAATTCCAGAATGTGCAGGGTGGCGAAACGGCGTGTGGCAAACGGTGGAGTAAAATATGAGGGGTCATCTCTTTAGATTTATGTTCATCCTTTTATTATATCTGGCCACTAATCTAAAATGTGCTTATTTAAGCTTCTCCTCCATGAACTTGTTCTCAAATGCTAATACTGTAGCTGCTTTCCGGGAGGTTTCTTGTGGTGCAACAGCGACGCCTAGTGGTGAGAAAGTGCCTTTTATGGTCGAGCAAACGTCTTGAGCGTGGAAAGAAAGCCCTTATAATTTGTAATCTGATTGGATCAATCCAATCGCGGGTGCGTTTAAAGGTGTATGAGTCTATAAGATTTGCGCATTGTACAACATATAATATGTGTGCGTGCGTATCTGTGTAGAAATGTGTGTATGGCGGCGGTTAAATACATTTAAATATCCCAGTGTACACATCCATACATGTAACTTAAGGTGCCTGGCATAATCGGAGCTCCGTGCCACACGGTGACCACGCCGGCTGAGCAGTGCAGGATTTACGTATAAGCTACACAAGCTATAGCTTAGGGCCCCCAAAACAAATTGTCCGAGTGAGCAATTGTCATATATACTTAAAATATACTACAACATTATTTGTCCCAATCAGGCCCGGCCTTAGGCATAGGCGAAGTAGGCGACCGCCTAGGGCCCCGGATCGACTCCTTGGTCTAATTTTCACACATTTCACAGAGCTTCCAGGGGGGCTCCTGGACCCCCCTTTCGCCTAGGGCCCTATAATACCTAAGACCGGGCCTGCGGCTGAGTGAAAGCGTTTTGAGTTGGATTCGCTTTTGAGTTCGTCTCCAATTGTTGCGCGCACACAAGTAGTATGGACACGCATCAAGGCGCATACACGAGTAAACGGGTCGTCTGCTGCCTCGAGGCTCCGCCCACACTGCGCGTGCCCAAAGGCTCTCCCTGGGACGGCCAGCCAAAAGAGGACCTCCATGGGCTCAAGGGGCGAATTCCAAACCAATAATTTTGTGAACTTCCACTTGGGATTAATAAAGTTATCTATCTATCTATCTATCTATCTATCTATCTATCTATCTATCTATCTATCTATCTATCTATCTATCTATCTATCTATCTATCTTCTGTTCGAGCCCATACTTAAACATACACGTGCAATGACGAGCCCACTGTGACGACCCCATGGCCAGAAAGACTGCAAAAGAGTCACCAGTAAAGGGGTCTCAATAACCACGTGACAGCTTGACGGCCGCACCGTCACTCCCGTTATACCCAACGCTGATGTCAGCAGCGACCTGTCTGGCCTCCCTTTTTGTGGTGGTCGCCACCCAGATGTACCATTCTTTCAGTCAAACTGACTGAGTGAGATTATGTTTTATTTTATTATTATTACTTTTTTTTTTTTGCAATTGCGTTTTATGCACTTGCTAATAACTTTGCACTTGTTTTCTAATGAAAACCAGAAAGCTCCTGTTCTGGAACATATCGTCGACGTTAACTTCTTTCCTTAAATGAAAGAAAGGGAAAAAAATTTTTTGGCTCTTTTCAATGATATTCCTTCTGCACAATTTTACATGTGAAAATGGGGTCTGGAGAAAATATGCTACTGTTTGTATATCTCTGTTCTGTTATATTTAAGAGAAATAATTAAAATGATGGTTTTTAAAGTCTAAAATGTGTCTGAGAAATGATTTTTCGATTTATTGGAAGAATTTGAGTCTCACGTATTGGTATTCATTGAGAACATCATCACTAATACTTACTTTTAGGTAAGTGCCTTTTAGCGGTTTCCATATAGCGTCTGAACATTTTACCCGAATTTTCACAAGTCAAGTCAAGTTGGAGAGCCTGCACTGGTACGTTGCCGCACCCCCCCCCCCGCAACTCTGGATCCCGGTTGGCCAGTCCCACCCTCCGGAAATGACCTTCTATCTGCCACAGCCAGGTGTTACGTGGGCGACAACTTGGCTTGGTCCAGCCACTCGGATCACCAACAATGAGGATCTTACGAGCCGGATCACTGTCAGGGAATCGCGCCACATGGCCATAGTGCCGTTAACTGACGCTCCCTCACAGTGCAGGTCATGTGCCTCATTCGGGACTCCATGAGCAACACAAAGTCAAACCAACGATACCCAAGGATGTCCCAGAGAGACACAGCACTGAAGGAGTCCAGTCTTCGTCTCAGGTCACTGGAGAGCGTCCATGTCTCACAGACAGGGAGCACCAGGACTCTAAAGGCTTGGACCTTCGTCCTTTTGCAGAGATATCAGGAGCCCCACACACCCCTTTCCAGCAACCTCATGAATTTTAACCACTGAATTAACAATAAAATAAAAAACTCTGGGCGGCACGGTGGCGCAGTGGGTAGTGCTGCTGCCTCGCAGTTGGGAGATCTGGGGACCTGGGTTCGATTCCCGGGTCCTCCCTGCGTGGAGTTTGCATGTTCTCCCCGTGTCTGCGTGGGTTTCCTCCGGGCGCTCCGGTTTCCTCCCACAGTCCAAAGACATGCAGGTTAGGTGGATTGGCGATTCTAAATTGGCCCTAGTGTGTGCTTGGTGTGTTTGTGTGTGTCCTGCGGTGGGTTGGCACCCTGCCCAGGATTGTTTCCTGCCTTGTGCCCTGTGTTGGCTGGGATTGGCTCCAGCAGACCCCCGTGACCCTGTGTTCGGATTCAGCGGGTTGGAAAATGGATGGATGGATGGATAAAAAACTCTCAATAATTTTCCCTGACTACAGTGGGTTGGCACCCTGCCCGGGATTGGTTCCTGCCTTGTGCCCTGTGTTGCCTAGGATTGGCTCTAGCAGACCCCCGTGAGTCCGTGACCCTGTGTTCGGACTCAGCAGGTTGGAAAATGGATGGATGGATTTCCCCTGAATGAAGCTGAACCTGACACCCCTATTTGGTATCTCCCATTCTTTGTTCCCCAAGACTTGAAGACTTTCATTTTTACGTGGTGGGTTGTTAGCCAAATTCTGGGCTCGGTACCTGCAGAGAATGGCGGAGCAAATCAGACAGCAGCAACGGTGCGACTCCAGATACACACCCTGGCAAGACCCAGTATAATCTTCATCCCTGCATGTGGAGTGTGTATGGTGTGAGAGGAAGCACTGATTGAATGATGTTAATCTCTCTGTTAATTAATTATCAGTAATCTGAGGGTGGCATAGTGGCGCAGTGGTAGCACTGCTGCCTCGCAGTAAGGAGACCTGAGTTTGCTTCCCGGGTCCTCCCTGCATGGAGTTTGCATGTTCTCCCTGTGTCCCTGGGTACTCCGGTTTCTTCCCACAGTTGGGTGCATTGGCAATCCTAAATTGTCCCTAGTGTGTGCTTGGTGTGAGTGCACCCTGTGGTGGGCTGCCACCCTGCCCAGGGTTTGTTTCCTGCCTTGCGCCCACGTGACCCTTAGGATATAGTGGGTTGGATAATGGATGGACGGAGGTTGCCTTTGATAATGACAGTAACCAATTGAACAAAAAAATTAAATAAATACCCTTAAGAAGGCCCACCTAGGGACTGCAAATTAATGTTGTGTGTGTGTGTGAAGATTTAACTTTTGCCCACCCAGGGACCTCACATGAATGTAGCCAGGAGCCATTCCAAGAGCTCTGTGTCTTTTGGGATACACAGAAAGACCACCTGTTCCCCTCAAAAAGGGATTTCTTTTTTTTTTTTTTTTTTTTAGGTATTCTCGGGGGGGATTTACTGCACTGCGGTGGGTTGGCACCCTGCCCAGGATTGTTTCCTGCCTTGTGCCCTGTGTTGGCTGGGATTGGCTCCAGCAGATTCCCGTGACCCTGTGTTCAGATTCAGCGGGTTGGATAATGGATGGATGGATGGATTTACTGCAATCTTTAGGGTCGTTGTTATGTTTCAAGGTCCGTTTTCAGAAGAACTTCAGCCTTCTGATATATGGTCTCATATCATCTTCAAGCCCCTTCTGGTACAATGAAGAATTCCTAAAATCTTCACATTCACCTGATACTTTACTGGAAGCCAGTGCAGGGAAGCCAGAACTGGTGGGATGTGATTTTTTTTTTTTTCTTTGTGCCAATTAGCACCCATGTAGCCCCATTCAGTGCCAGTTAGAGGCGGGAAAAAGATGATTGACAGACACCCAGCAGGAAGAGAATGGCAGTAATTGCTTTGTGTGTCAGGATTTTAACTTCTGCCCACCCAGAGATATCTGGTACACCTGCCAGCCGGGATGCCAGAAATCTAAAGACATCTATGACACTTATGAACGAGGTTCATATACTGGCCAATGTCCATCCATCCATCCATTATCCAACCCGCTATATCCTATCGACAGGGTCTGCTGGAGCCAATCCCAGCCAACACAGGGCACAAGGCAGGAAACAAACCCCGGGCAGGGCGCCAGCCCACCGCAGGGCACTGGCCAATGTCTACATATAAAAATTTCTTTCTTGGTACAGACATGATGATAGACAATGACCCACACACATTTGCTGCAATAAACCATCCATCCATCCATTATCCAACCCACTGAATCCGAACAAAGGGTCACAGGGGTCTGCTGGAGCCAATCCCAGCCAACACAGGGCACAAGGCAGGAACCAATCCCGGGCAGGGTGCCAACCCACCGCAGGCAATAAACCAAATAATGCAATTTATTCATTATATAAGCATAATAAATGATGGATATTTGCAGTTATAAATAGTGTAAGTGCCATGAGGGATTACCCAGCATCCCATCTAGAAGGAGAGGTGACCCCTTTCTACGTAAAGCTTAAAGGACTGGTGTCCCGACCAGGCTGGGAACTGAACTATTACAGTGGTTCTCAAACTGTGGGGCGCACCCGTAACAAAAAAGGGGGGGCACGAAGATGTGAAAAAAAGAAAAATCGAATCGAAAATATGAAAACTACATCTATTGAAACCAAAACAAATTAAGTTAAACTACATTCTAATACTAGAAAAATAAATATAGATTTAGATAAATGTTAATAAAAGTTAAGTAGGTATAATAAAATATGCATCTATGATACATCCATCCATCCATCCATTGTCCAACCTGCTGAATCCGAACACAGGGTCACGGGGGTCTGCTGGAGCCAATCCCAGCCAACACAGGGCACAAGGCAGGAAACAATCCTGGGCAGGGTGCCAACCCACCGCAGGACACACACAAACACACCCACACACCAAGCACACACTAGGGACAATTTAGAATCATTAATTTAAAAAGAACAAATTGGTATTAGTGGGCTCCTTGAGCCTGTCTGTGGCGTAATTTTTAAACTTGTAGCAGTGTATCGGCAGCAAAAAATATAGGAATAAATTTTATTAGGGTTTCAAAAAAAACGTTAGGGGGGCGTGATTAAAACTTCTGAAAGCTCTGCAGTGACAGACCATCCCTACTTTGTGACATTTCTGCCCGAGTCCAGAAGATCCTCCTCCGGACCCTGTCCAAATACTAGAAATACTTCTAGGGTTCTGGCTTAAAAGGATCCCTCCGCTTCACCTCAGGGAGTCGGAGTCGGGAGGAAGAGGAAGGATTCACCATCCCTGAGGGTACTGTGCTGTGGAATTTGAAGAAACAAAAAACATTGTTTTTGAACCCGTGTTTGTGTCAGTGGTGTCCAAGGTTTGGGGCACAGTGAAGCCCCCTGTCACCCACAATAGATTTATATATTAATTTATATGTGTATAAAGAGTTAGGACAATAACCGACATATCAAGTCAGCTTTACGTATATAACACCTTTAACACAACTGCCAACTGACCAAAGTGCTTTACAGTAAAAACTCAATACCCAGTAAAGGTACAATTCTAAGAAACTAAAACCTAATAATTCTAAATGTTAATAAATAAAAAACTGTACACAATATAGCCATGGCCAAAAGTCCTGAGAATGATCCAAGTGTTGGTTTTCACAAAGTTTGCTGCTTCAATGTTTTCAGATCTCTGTGTCAGATGTTTCTCTGGTACACTGAAGTAGAATTTCCCATTGGGATTAATAAAGTATCTATCTATCTATCTATCTATCTATCTATCTATCTATCTATCTATCTATCTATCTATCTATCTATCTATCTTTGTTAAATGGTGCGACTTAAACCACCTACAACTGAACACCAGCAAACCCAAGGAACTGGTGGTGGATTTTAGGAGACCCAGGCCCCTCATGGACCCTGTGATCATCAGAGGTGACTGTGTGCAGAGGGTGCAGACCTATAAATACCTGGGAGTGCAGCTGGACGATAAATTAGACTGGACTGCCAATACTGATGATCTGTGCAAGAAAGGACAGAGCCGCCTGTACTTCCTTAGAAGACTGGCATCCTTCAACATCTGCAGTAAGATGCTGCAGATGTTCTATCAGACGGTTGTGGCGAGCGCCCTCTTCTACGTGGTGGTGTGCTGGGGAGGCAGCATTAAGAAGAAGGATGCCTCACGCCTGGACAAACTGGTGAGGAAGGCAGGCTCTATTGTTGGCATAGAGCTGGGCGGTCTGACATCCGTAGCAGAGCAACGGGCACTCAGCAGGCTCCTATCAATTATGGAGAATCCACTACATCCATTAAACAGTGTCATCTCCAGACAGAGGAGCAGTTTCAGCGACAGACTGCTGTCACCGTCCTGCTCCACTGACAGACTGAGAAGATCATTCCTCCCCCAAACTATGCGACTCTTCAATTCCACCAGAGGGGGTAAACGTTGAACATTATTTAAGTTATTGTCTGTTTTTTACCTGCATTTTTTATTACTCTAATATTTTTGCTGCTAGAGTATGTGAATTTTCCCCTGGGATTAATAAAGTATCTATCTATCTATCTATCTATCTATCTATCTATCTATCTATCTATCTATCTATCTATCTATCTATCTATCTATCTATCTATCTATTTATCAAGAATGCTGGCAGTCACCGCCAGTTTGCACGCTGGTGGTCGTTTCGGGTATCAACGGATAATAACATGGATACAAGACCGCAAGATCACCTCGTATCCTACCCAGAAGGGGGTGGGTTAGGGTTGATTTCACCCTACAGTATTTTTAGTCGACCAATGAGAGACGTGTACCAAGTTTCAAGAGAATCGCTCCAGCCGTTCGGAAGTGATACTGGAACATACATACATACACACTTTATTTCTTGTTATCCTTTCATATCCTTTTTAAATTATATTTATTTATATTTTGACAACGCAGGTACTGCACCTAATTTCATTGTATTTGCTACAATGACAATAAAGATATTCTTTTTCACACACACATACATTGACTTTTATATATACATAGATAAATTTCAGTTGGCAGCGTGCACATTGACTACTGGTTATGTTTCATATCTCATCAGCATTCTCTACACACACATAGACAGGTAAGGCGCATATTTGGCTAAGAAAGAACGTGACATTTATAGCGGCGAGAGAGAGCGGAGAGAGCGCATTTGCTCCTCACCCTCCGTGTTTTCTAAATTTGCCGTTGCAATTCCACAATTCATACTCATTCAATACTAATGAAAGTATAGAGTGGTGTACAAAAAAAAAAAGGATTTCAATTTTGAAATATTTACTTGTTTTTAAGAGCTTTTTATTCTGATGCTTTAATCAATTTTAATACAGACTGTTCTAAAGGATAACAAGAAAAATAAACGAATATTTTATTTAAGGTCAAAATGTAGTTTTTAAATATTGGACTGTTTTTCTTCCTTAGTCTGATCGTTTTTTTTATAAAATTGAAAACCGTTTATGGTCTTACCTAATGAAGCCCAAGCGCCTGTCCTTCTCTACGAAAATCTCCGTCACTTTCTTATAAAAGTCTTCCTTATTTTTCTTTAGTTTTAAAAATCTTAATCTTCCATTTTGGCAGTCAGTCGGAACAAAATATCAAAATTAACGGAGCGCTGCAGTGCACTTGACTTTCTGATATCGCTAAGTTATTGGCGCCTCCACGTAGAACAGCAGCAACGAGTGCCTGTTCGGCTCACATGCGCCCCCTTCTGGGCAGCACGCCCCGTCGGCTTCACATTGTGCCTTTCACTGTCCGATCAGTAAGACTAAATATGTCACACGCATTCACTAAAGATATTATCCAGACTGTGGATAGTCAAGGTGTGTAATAAAAGTGTCTGCAAACAATATACTGACAACATACAGAGAGACAGCGACAGGCACGGGCCACTTGCACGATTCACCCCTGCAGTGTGTGAGGAGAGCGCAGTCCAAGGGGCTCGTCGCTGCCGCACCTCACGTTTCTCCCCTGTATTTGAACAGGAAATGTGCCAATTCAGCGATTATGACTATAAAAATTATTAAAAATATCGGAGTCATATAGAAAACAAATTTATAGCATTGACCAATGGACAAATTTATTTAATGTTATCATTATTATTTTTTTTTTTACTTTTCATAATGACTGGTGAGGCAGAGTCCCCTGACGGCACATCCCTGAGATTCGGGGTAAGTTAAACGCTTTCCAAAAACAAATGAGTTTAAAGTTTGATTTTTTTTTTTAAGAATGAACTGGGTCAGCTGATCTAATTTATTTCGGGAGGTCGTTCCGATGTACGTGCGCTATACAGTTGAAGGCTCTGTCGTGCCTTGAGCGCAGTGTGGGGCACAACATAATGGCCAGAATCAGTGCACCTTAACAGGAGCGGAGAGATGGAGAATGTCACTGATGTCGTCCTGCCATTTAAAACTTTATAGGTTATTAGTACAATTTTATACTCAAACCCTGTAAGATACCGGGAGAGAGGGAAGGCGAAGCAGGAAGGTTGTGATGTACTCGCTGGAGCTGTGATAGATAGATAGATAGATAGATAGATAGATAGATAGATAGATAGATAGATAGATAGATAGATAGATAGATAGATAGATAGATAGATAGATAGATAGATAGATAGATACTTTATTAATTCCAATGGGAAATTCACATTCTCTAGCAGCAGCATACCGATACAATAAATAATATTAAATTAAAGAATGATAATAATGCAGGTGAAAAAACAGACAATAACTTTGTATAATGTTAAATGTTAACGTTTACCCCCCCGGTTAGAAGATTAGATTAGAAGGGCACCTGCTAGTAGGGTGTTACAATAATCCAAGCGGGTTGTCATAAAAGCATAGACCAGTTTAGAAATAGTTATTTTATTGTGTCCAGCTTGTGTATGGTGATTTACTTGTGGCAATTAAAAGTAATTTAAAATACTGTCACGTTAGTTATAAAAATCATATTCTCGTTAAATACCTAGCATAATAAATTATGATGCATACAATACATCAATTATACAGGTGTTCAAAATAGTGATATCTCCCATCATTACTTCACCGCACTGTCAAACATGTTATATCAATAAAGTTTCTTTCCTTTCTTTTAAATCTCGTGCCACGTGATCTGTGCGCGCGAACACGATCTTTGAAGGCGGGGAGTGGGGAAGGACCCCGGAAGTAGATTTCAGAAGTTCGATATACGTAAGTCAGATTGATCTGTTGCTCTGCGGCGTTAGAACGGCATCTGTTGTACCCAAGTCAGTGGATAAGGCATTGAGGTCGCTACTGGAAAAAGGAGCGGGGCCCCGCTTCTCACCCATATCGTGTTTGAGAGAAAGACGGCGAGCCGGCTCATGATCTGGAAGACGCTAACACGCCGAAGATAGGAAGCGGCGGCATAAAGGTGAGGTGGGAACGAGACATAAAGGATTTTGAAGGGATTGTAGGAATACGATTACCTTGTATTCTCAGTGTAGATTAATAATAATAATTCTTTACATTTATATAGCACTTTATTCACTAAATCGGTTGAAATCGGTGTGTGAATCGCCAGGCTTTCATGAATGCCGCGGTCCAGTCCACCAAACGGTGAACACGGTTCTCTTTGGCAAGCGTGCTGATATTAAACCACGCCGCAGTGACACGTCTAACTCTCGTGTATTAGTTTTTCGGTTTTCTTTTGTTGTGCCAAAGAGGTCGCATGTCATTTTAACTGACAGGTTTACCCGAGTTGTGTTTCTTCTCATATGCCCAGTAAACGGTCAGTGTCACTGTACAAATAAAATCTTAATCTACATGTACCGGTGCTGGTCATAAAATTAGAATATCATGACAAAGTTGATTAATTTCAGTAATTCCATTCAAAAAGTGAAACTTGTATATTAGATTCATTCATTACACACAGACTGATGTATTTCAAATGTTTATTTCTTTTAATGTTGATGATTATAACTGACAACTAATGAAAGTCCCAAATTCAGTATCTCGGAAAATTAGAATATTGTGAAAAGGTTCAATATTGAAGACACCTGATGCCACCAGTATACACAAAAAAAAAAAACACGAGAAAATACAAGTAACGTACTAATAGGCAATAGATTAAAAAAAAATACATCTGAACAATTTAAGCATATTCGGTCAAATCAAATCCACTTTAATCTGTCACACACAATTATAAATTTGTGATGAACTGGCACCCTGTATGGGGTTTGTTGCCTCCTTGTGCCCTGTCCTGACTAGCATATTCTCCAGCCCGCCCACCCCAAATCCATGATAATGGGATCCTCAAGTTGAAGCAACACACTATGACCAAATAATATTTAACTCTCTTTATTCAAAAAGATGTCCTCTGCCTTCTAGTACGGCATGATGCTAAATGAACACCAGAAGAATTTTAATAAACTCGACTACACTGATTTGAATATATTAATTATATTTAAATTTTAAAGAAAACACATGAACAATGTTTTTCAAATGGTAATCAGGTTAGAAAATGACATAACAGAATACGTATAGAATAATAATGATAACTTTATTTATATAGCACCTTATACATTTACATGCAACTCAACAACAACAACAACATTTATTTATATAGCACATTTTCATACAAAAAGTAGCTCAAAGTGCTTTACATAATGAAGAGAAGAAAAATAAAAGACAAAATAAGAAATTAAAATAAGACAAGATTAATTAACATAGAAATTAAAATAAGACAACATTAATTAACATAGAACTCAAGGTGCTTTTCACAGATTAATCAACAAAAACAAAGATATACCACATTTAGTTGGAGTATTAAGTCAAAGTGAATATTATTGTCATCTCAACCATATACAAGTATACAGCTAGACGAAATTGCAAAGCTCAGGGTCCACAGTGTAACAACATGACGTGAAAATAATAAATTAAAAATAGAATTTAAATTTAAAATTAAAACAAGCAAGACAAGACATTGTGCAAAGTTAGTTAGCAATATGAACATTGATGCAATGTATGGTATTTGCAATCTAGATACATAAATATAGTCAACAGATATGTAATATAATAAATAATAGATTATCATTAATGAATACTATAATCATTTCTAGTAATTTTTAAGTATACTAAATACAAAATCAACCAGGTATTGTTAAGCAAAAGTTAACCACTAAAGTGCAAAACAAACCTTCACTCTTAATAGAAAGGTTTCTAATTAAAATGTATACATTAATGTTGACAATAGAACAATATGTATAAAAATAAATATATACAGTATATATCAACATTTTATTTAGGCTCATGTACATTTAAATTGCTAAATGGTGCGACTCAAACCACCTACAACTGAACACCAGCAAAACCAAGGAGCTGGTGGTGGATTTTAGGAGGACCAGGCCCCTCACGGACCCCGTGATCATCAGAGGTGACTGTGTACAGAGGGTGCAGACCTATAAATACTTGGGAGTGCAGCTGGATGATAAATTGGACTGGACTGTCAATACTGATACTCTGTGCAAGAAAGGACAGAGCCGACCATAATTTTTTAGAAGGCTGGCGTCCTTCAACATCTGCAATAAGATGCTGCAGATGTTCTATCAGACGGTTGTGGAGAGTGCCCTCTTCTACGCGGTGGTGTTCTGGGGAGGCAGCATAAAGAAGAGGGACGCCTCACGCCTGGACAAACTGGTGAAGAAGGCAGGCTCTATTGTAGATAGATATATAGATACTTTATAAATCCCCAAGGGGAAATTATAGGTACGGAGCTGGACAGTTTGACATCTGTGGCAGAGTGATGGGTGCTGATCAGGCTCCTATCAATCATGGAGAATCCACTGCATCCACTGAACAGGATCATCTCCAGACAGAGGAGTGGCTTCAGTAACAGACTGCTGTCACCGTCCTGTTCCACTGACAGACTGAGGAGGTGGTTTGAGTCGCACCATTTAACAAAGTCATTGATTAGGTCCCTATACTCCTCCTCCAGCCCATTCCTGATGCAGCCCACGATAGCAGTGTCATCAGCGAACTTTTGCACGTGGCAGGACTCCGAGTTGTATTGGAAGTCTGATGTATATAGGCTGAACAGGACCGGAGAAAGTACAGTCCCCTGTGGCGCTCCTGTGCTGCTGACCACAATGTCAGACCTGCAGTTCCCGAGACGCACATACTGAGGTCTGTCTGTAAGATAGTCCATGATCCATGCCACCAGGTATAAATCTACTACCGTCTCTGTCAGCTTGTCCCTAAGGATCAGAGGTTGGATTGTGTTGAAGGAGCTAGAGAAGTCCAGAAACATAATTCTTACAGCACCACTGCCTTTGTCCAAGTGGGAGAGGGATTGGTGTAGCATGTAGATGATGGCATCCTCCGCTCCCACCTTCTCCTGGTATGCGAACTACAGAGGGTCGAGGGCGTGTTGGACCTGTGGCCTCAGGTGGTGAAGCAGCAGCCTCTCCATGGTCTTTCATCACATGTGACGTCAGAGTGACAGGCCGGAAGTCGTTCAGCTCACTAGGACGTGATACCTTTGGGACTGGGGTGATGCAAGATGTTTTCCAAAGCCTCGGGACTCTCCTCTGTTCCAGGCTCAGGTTGAAGATGCGCTGTAGAGGACTCCCCAGCTCCAGTGCACAGACCTTCAGCAGTCGTGGCAATACTTCATCTGGACCCGCTGCTTTGCTGGCACAAATTCTCCTCAGCTCACCTGCGCTGCTGTAATTGTGGGTGGGGATGTCATTCCTATGCTGGTATCAGCAGAAGGATGTGTGGAGGGTGCAGTACTCCGAGGTGAGAGTGAGAGTGGGTTAGGTTGGTCAAACCTGTTAAAGAAGTTGTTCATTTGGTTTGTTCTCTCCACGTCTCTCTCGATGGTGGTACCCCGCTTCGAGCTGCAGCCAGTGATGATCTTCATCCCATCCCACACTTCCTTCATGCT
Organism: Erpetoichthys calabaricus; assembly: GCF_900747795.2. Classification (NCBI taxonomy): domain Eukaryota; kingdom Metazoa; phylum Chordata; class Cladistia; order Polypteriformes; family Polypteridae; genus Erpetoichthys; species Erpetoichthys calabaricus. The sequence goes on along the minus strand of NC_041396.2, from coordinate 298,498,485 downwards.
GTTATTCTGCAACTTTTGCTCCAGCTTTCTCCTGTACTGCTCCTTCGCTACCCTGAGCTGGACTCGGAGTTCCTTCTGCACACGCTTGAGCTCATGCTGATCACCGTCTTTAAAAGCCCCTTTCTTCTGGTTCAAAAGGCCCTTGATGTCACTTGTAATCCATCGCTTGTTGTTAGCATAGCAGCATACTGTTCTTACTGGAACTACAATGTCCATACAGAAGTTGATGTAGTCAGTAGTGCAGTCAACAACCTCCTCAATGTTCTCACTATGAGATCCCTGCAGGATATCCCAGTCTGTAGTTCCAGTCTCTCAGAGCCTGCTCTGCCTCAGGGGACCACTTCCTGAATGAGCGTGTGGTTGTAGGTAGGACCCTCACTCTTGGTGTGTAGTGAGGATGAAGCAGAACCAGGTTATCATCTGCTTTCCCAAGCGCAGGCAGCGGGGTGGCGCTGTATGCGTCTTTAACGTTTGCATACAGTAGGTTAATACAGTAGTCCTATTTCCCCGGGTGTTACTACTCACATACTGGGAGAAGGCAGGTAATGTTTTGTCCAGCGTCACATGGTTAAAGCAATTAGCACAAGCGCCTCGGGGTGCTGCGTTTGTAATTTAGCAACAGCAGAATGGATGATGTCACCCGCTGTCTCCACGTCCGCCCGAGGAGGGATGTAAACAATAACAACAATGACGTGTCCAAACTCTCTGGGGCAAGTAATAGGGACGCAATCTTACGGCCAACAGTTCGATGTCCCTGCAGCAAGTGGAGATTTTTATGTTAACATGTCCAGAGTTACACCACCTTGTATTAACATAGGGAGCGAGTCCTCCTCCTTTGTGCTTCCCGCAGGTATTTGCGTCTCTGTCCGCTTTAACTGTGCTAAACCCGGGTAGCTCCACGTTAGCATCTGGAATGCTTGTCTTTAGCCACGTTTCACAAAAACACAACAAACTGCATTCTCTGTAGGTCCTGACATTTTTCACCAGCGCAGCCAGTTCGTCGATCTTATTTGGTAGTGAGTTCACATTTCCAGGGTCACAGAAGGCACCGGAGGCTTGTATCGCTACTTTCTCGCAAGATGCTTAGAGCCGGCTGTGCTGCCACAATGCTGTCTTCTTACCTTGTCAGGTAAATAGGGAGCCACACTGGTGCGGGCCTTTGTTCTCTGCACTTGAAGTTGACTACTTGAGTAGACGAGTCTCAGTGTGTAAAAATCCATGTCCAAGTAGTAAAAAGTGTCCAGGAAAAGAGTCCATATAAAAGAAAGTGGTAGGAGTGATCAGAGAGATAGAGAAAAAGGCAGAAAGATAAAGAAGATAAAGTCCTACACGGAGCTGCTGGAAAGGCTGCCACTTGTGGCGGCGCCTGAGTCATCATATATATATATATATATATATATATATATATATATATATATATATATATATCCATCCATCCATCCATCCTCTTCCGCTTATCCGAGGTCGGGTCGCGGGGGCAGCAGCTTGAGCAGAGATGTCCAGACTTCCCTCTCCCCGGCCACTTCTTCTAGCTCTTCTGGGAGAATCCTGAGGCGTTCCCAGGCCAACCGGGAGACATAGTCCCTCCAGCGTGTCCTGGGTCTTCCCCAGGGCCTCCTCCCGGTTAGACGTGGCCGGAACACCTCACCAGGGAGGCGTCCAGGAGGCATCCTGATCAGATGCCCGAGCCACCTCATCTGACTCCTCTCGATGCGGAGGAGCAGCGGCTCTACTCTGAGCCCCTCCTGGATGACTGAGCTTCTCACCCTATCTTTAAGGGAAAGCCCAGACACCCTGAGGAGGAAACTCATTTCAGCCGCTTGTATTCGTGATAGATGACTCATATATATATATATATATATATATATATATATATATATATGAGTCATCTATCTCTCTAGAGATATCCATATTACTAACCGAGAATGGTTAACCGGAAGGCACGGACGCAGGTACACGGTGATGGACCCAGGAGACATAGTGCGCAGGCGCCTATAGCGCGCGTTTCATAAACCGCAAGCAAAGTCTGATCCACCGCGGACGAAGGAGTCACGGCTCAAAAACGAAAGAGCTCAACTAACGTAAATAAGACATGAAGCAACAACGCGCCCATAGCTAACGACTAACGACACAGCCACACAGAAAAGAGGATTCTGCACTGCACCCCAGAGTCAAACGGAAGACAGTACGGAGTCCGCAAAGGTCCACAAAGAGAGTATGAAAGGCGCAGGCGCCTACAACGTGCTTCTGAACTAAACATCCACACTACACAGCATGGTCCGGGTAATAAGAATAAACAAACTCTCCGTATTAAACGTACGGCATCCTCACACGTCCAAACCATATAGCATATGTGTATCACATTACAGTGATGCATTATTAACAGTACAACCACAGAAAACGCTCTGTATTAACAGTAAGTGCAATTATCCATATTATTAACGGTAAAAAACAGATAACTAATGGACTCACGGTCACAGCTCCAAAACGATCCAGCTCAACTAACGGAGCTACAAAAACGAGCCCGCATGGATGAAAAAAATAAACGCCTACAACGCGCGTCTGAAACCACGGAAGCAAAACTGTCTCGGCTCCGGAAGCAAACAGCTCGACTAACGGAGCTACAAAAACGAGCCCGCATGGACAAATACAATGAAAATAAACGCCTACAACGCGCATCTGAAACTGCGGAAGCAAAGCAGGCACGGGTTCAAAACAAAAGACCACAACTGACGGAGATACAAAAACGAGCCCGCCTGGATAAAATCAATGAACGCAGGCGCCTACAACGTGCGTCTGAACGTTAATGAATAATCCATATTCCATTTGTAGGAAAAGTACTGTTATTAGGAGGAGATTTTCGACAATGCTTAGCTATTGTTCCACATGCCATGCGTTCAGCTATTGTTCAGTCCAGTTTGAAATACGCAGACAATTGGCATTACTTTGAGACAATACATTTGGTACAAAACATGCGATGTCCAGATCATATGGACTTCACCCAGATATTATTTAGATCCCTCAAGCCTTTATCTGCGACGACTTAGTGATGGAGGTGTTCGGAACAGCAATCACATTAGACCAGATACCATTATTAACACAACGGGCTATATTATGTCCAAAGAATATTGACGTTGATCGCATAAATAACCAGGTCATTGCGTTACTTCCTGGAGAAAGCCGCCTCTTTCTAAGTACTGACAATGTTGATTCTGAAGACGAGAATGAGCATCTTAATTTCCCCTTAAAATATTTAAACACTATTAACCCAGCCGGATTACCGCAACACAATCTTAACCTTAAAATCAGGACAATAGTCATGCTATTAAGAAACCTTAATACTAAACAAGGTTTATGCAACAGTACACGTTTAGTCATCAACACCATGACAGACAATGTTATTGAAGCAAACGTACTTACAGGATCACATTCTAACAATACTGTTTTGATTCCTAGAGTTGACCTTACAAGTTCTGACCTGGAATTACCTTTTACACTTAAACAACGCCAATTTCCCATTAAACCTGCATTTGCCATGACAATCAACAAATCCCAAGGACAAACCATGGACAGAGTTGGCATATACCTCTCTGAGCCTGTGTCTGGACATGGACAACTTTATGTAGCCTTCTCACGAGTTCGGCGTTCATCTGACATTAAAGTTAAAGTTTTAGATACTCCATACCAAGGAAAACTCATTCAAGGACAACACACCATCTTTACTACAAATGTTGTGTATAAAGAAATATTCCAATAAATCTTTCTAATGTGCCATGCTATGGGTTCTTTACTTCCTTTGTTCGTCATCTACACCTTTACACTCCAATATATATCATACATACATCAATGTATTTCAGGTTACCCAACACCAGGGGTTGGCGAGCAGGGGGCGTAGCCCCCTAGTATACTGATAGATAGATAGATAGATAGATAAGATATATATACTGTAGATAGAGAGAGAGAGAGACTAGCCGTCCCTTGCAGCTCCACCCATGTAGTAGTGAAACAGGACAAACTTTAAAAAACATTAAACAAACCGGCATTGCTAGCTAAGGAGAGGCAAGGTGCGCTCCAACACGTGGCGACAGGTAGACCGACTCGAACATAGGCTGGCACATGAGTGAGGATGAAACCCCCTGCACCCTTTCCCCTCAGCCCTCAGTCTGCATTTGGAAATGTGTGAATATATCGATCCTGCAAGCGAACTATAATACTTGGTGTGATGAGAGAAGTTGCAAAATCAACCGGAATGTTCAGGCAAATTATAGAAAAAAAACCCCAATCTAAATCCGTTAAGTAGTTCTCTCGAGAAAAGCAGACAGACACACACACACAGACGGAAGTTGGATTTTATATGTATAGAGATATGCAATTGGAGTCAATAATAACACCTAAATTCTTGATCTCTGGTTTGATTTGCAGGGCCAGATGATTCATTTTGTTTCAAAGATTCTCACTTTGTTTATTGCTGCCAATAACTCACAAGTTTGTTTTTTTCCTTGTGTAATGTAAGGAAATTAATCATCATCCATTCTGTTACACTAGTAAGGCACTGGATCAAAGGGTTTACAGCCTGTGGGTCATCAGGCACAGTGGATAAAGAGAGCCGTGTGTCATCACGTTATATTATGAAAGATATATCTGGTCTAACAGAAGCATGTAGCGTGAAAGTAATGGTCCCAAAATTGATTGCTACAGTACACCATGTAGAATATCACATATTTTTAATGCACAATTGACATAACTGACAAAGAACTTCATTCTAGTTATATATGATTTAAACCAGCCTATGGCAGTAGTGACATGCTTAAAAAAAGAACTGGGCATAAGAAAGTGCAAATACTGTACCTAAACATATACATCAGATAGTGAGATAGAAACGTATCCATTCACATTTAAAAGAAGAAGAGTCTGTGTATCTGTTGCTATGTCTCTGCCCTTCTAACAGATGGCACTTCAAAAACTTTCATAGTAATAAAATGCATTGCATTTGTCATTCCAACATATGGTGCATCCCAAAAATTTTTAGTAATTCATCTTATTACTAAAAATGTATGTGATGCGCCATTTGTTAGAAGGACAAATGCAATGTGTTTTATTACTACACACTTTACAAAATACATTTCAGGTAGATGGCGCACTGCAGACCTTAACGCTGTGTTCTATGTTGATTTCTTCGATTTCATCCCATCCTGCATGGTTAGCACAGCTAATAACTTGTAATACAGATATTTTTTATTTGATATATTTTGATTTAATTGTCTTTTCACATGACCCTTGAGGGTCAGAGAACAGGGTTGGCTATTGTATATTGTGAGGAGAAGAAATAATGGATGGGAATCATTCACGCGTCTACTTGACATCTGACTAGAGTCAGTTCCATTGTCTTGTACTCCTTGATTTCACACTCCTATGGCCCCCTCCTGATTGTAGGAGTGTCCCCTACTCCTCATGTCACACTTTCCCCACCCCACAGCCTCTGTCTCTCGGATTTGTGCAAATAAATCGCTCCTATAAGTGAACTATGATTGTTAGTGCGATGAGAGAAGTCACAAAATCAATGAAATGTTCAAGTAAATTATAGGAAAAAACCCAATCTAAATACAGTGCATCCGGAAAGTATTCCCAGCGCATCACTTTTTGCACATTTTGTTATGTTACAGCCTTATTCCAAAATGGATTCACAACCGTGAAGCTCGAAATTGAGCTCAGGTGCATCCTGTTTCCCCTGATCATCCTTGAGATGTTTCTGCAGCTTCATTGGAGTCCACCTGTGGTAAATTCAGTTGACTGGACCTGATTTGGAAAGGCACACACCTGTCTATATAAGGTCCCACAGTTGACAGTTCATGTCAGAGCACAAACCAAGCATGAAGTCAAAGGAATTGTCTGTAGACCTCCGAGACAGGATTGTCTCGACGCACAAATCTGGGGAAGGTTAGAGAAAAATTTCTGCTGCTTTGAAGGTCCCAATGAGCACAGTGGCCTCCATCATCCGTAAGTGGAAGAAGTTCGAAACCACCAGGACTCTTCCTAGAGCTGGCTGGCCATCTAAGCTGAGCGATTGGGGGAGAAGGGCCTTAGTCAGGGAGGTGGCCAAGAACCCGATGGTCACTCTGTCAGAGCTCCAGAGGTCCTCTGTGGAGAGAGGAGAACCTTCTAGAAGGACAACCATCTCTGCAGCAATCCACCAGTCAGGCCTGTATGGTAGAGTGGCCAGACAGAAGTCACTCCTTAGTAAAAGGCACATGGCAGCCCGCCTGGAGTTTGCCAAAAGGCACCTGAAGGACTCTCAGACCATGAGAAAGAAAATTCTCTGGTCTGATGAGACAAAGATTGAACTCTTTGGTGTGAATGCCAGACGTCACGTTTGGAGGAAACCAGGCACCGCTCATCACCTGGCCAATACCATCCCTACAGTGAAGCATGGTGGTGGCAGCATCATGCTGTGGGACTGGGAGACTAGTCAGGATAAAGGGAAAGATGACTGCACCAATGTACAGAGACATCCTGGATGAAAACCTGCTCCAGAGCGCTCTTGACCTCAGACTGGGGCGACGGTTCATCTTTCAGCAGGACAACGAGCCTAAGCACACAGCCAAGATATCAAAGGAGTGGCATCAGGACAACTCTGTGAATGTCCTTGAGTGGCCCAGCCAGAGCCCAGACTTGAATCCGATTGAACATCTCTGGAGAGATCTTAAAATGGCTGTGCACCGACGCTTCCCATCCAACCTGATGGAGCTTGAGAGGTGCTGCAAAGAGGAATGGGCGAAACTGGCCAAGGATAGGTGTGCCAAGCTTGTGGCATCATGTTCAACAAGACTTGAGGCTGGAATTGCTGCCAAAGGGGCATCGACAAAGTATTGAGCAAAGGCTGTGAATACTTATGGACATGGGATTTCTCAGTTTTTTTATTTTTAATAAATTTGCAAAAACCTCAAGTAAACTTTTTTCACGTTGTCATTATGGGGTGTTGTGTGTAGAATTCTGAGGAAAAAAATGAATTTAATCCATTTTAAAATAAGGCACTGTTTTGTCTTGGTAGAGTAATATATGTTGCTCTACTTTCCCCTATTGTATTATTAATATGTAGCCTTAGAATGCCTAATCTCACAGACTTACCACTGTTTATAATGTATTATTGAGAATATTCATAAATAATAACAAAATGAAAAGTATATTTGAATATTGGCAACCATACAACCTGATTAAATGGTGATATGTAGTTCAGGTGGCACACAGTCTTGTGGTTACTTAAATGTCTCTAGTTAAGGCATCATTGGTGCTCAGCTTTCACCCACATGTCTGTTCAAAATGGCTGCTGAGCTGTGCTCTTCATTGTGTGGTCTCTTTCACAGGTTAGCAAGAGAGATGCTTCTTTCAGATGTTGGTTAGTAAGAGAGAGTGTGTGAGGTTAAACAAGTAAATACTGTATATAGATTTTCTGTTCAACTCCTACAGCCAATAGGGCGTCGTAGTACTTAAAGGCTTCTGAACCAAGCCAATTCCAAACAGCCATACCTCAGACCAATGGGGGAAGTAGAACATCTTAAAACCTGCCCCCAAACCATATGTTAAAGTACACCTTAGCCCATTTGCGGGGGTAGAAATGACTTTAGCAAAGAAACACTTGCCAAACTGGTTTAAAACACACATCCCCCAATTCCTGTCGTAAAATTCAAACAGACCCATTCCTGGGGGGAGGAGGTAAACACTAAATTACATTGCTTTGCCCAAATTAGAAATAAAAGACATACAAAACATTTAGCAAGTTATATGTAAAATCTCACATCACAACAGGCTGTAACATAACAAAATGTGGAAAAAATGATGCGCTATGAATACGTTTCGGATGCACTGTATGTTAAGTAGTTCTCTCATGAAAATCAGACAGACGTATATCTATCTATATATATATATATATATATATATATATATATATATATATAATAATAATAATAATTAATTCATTACATTTATATAGCGCTTTTCTCAGTACTCAAAGCGCTATCCACACAGGGAGGAATCGGGAAGCGAACCCACAACCTTCCACAGTCTCCTTACTGCAAAGCAGCAGCACTACCACTGCGCCATACATACATACTAGTGGGCTTTGCCCCCTGCTCACTTCACTTGCCAACCCCCCTGCCTGCGCTACGCACCAGCAACTTCGTGAAACTATCGAAATCGTCAGGAAAAAAACTGAAATGCAGAGTCGGCGGTTTTGTTTTGTGGACATGCTCGCCCCTCTTTGTCTGTCAGCAGCTAAGAGAGTTCGTCTCCGACTTGTTAACTTGGGGCTGGCTCTTTGACCTTCACTACTGTAGCCTCGCACTTCCGGACAGACAGACACACACACTTCCATGTGTAGACGTTTATATATAAGACTAGGGGGCTCGCTTTGCTTGCCAAATCACCCCACACACACACACACCGGTCTGTGCTGTGTGCCAACCATTTCGCGTCACTGCTGCTCACGTATATGGATTTCATTTTCACCAAACAACAAATCTTTTAATTCTCATGGCTAGGCCCCTTCATTGGTAGGCAACACTACTTTTCCCTGATGGCAACACGAATTAGACGACTGTCATATCACCTATGTCCATATATGCGATCTCTTTTCGCTGTTCCGTTATTTCACCGAGTAATAATTTCCATTTGTTTGCGCTAATGCGATTTGTACTGTCAGTTTTTTGAGACTTTTGAATTTTCGTAACCTGCTCTGCACGTGTATATCACGGCTACGTTTTTGAATTCTTTACAATGTTCTACTTTGTCATCATCTCTTTGTCTTTTCCGGCCCCAGGCGCGGTTAAATCTCTTGGCACAAAGTCTTGTCTCGCAGGACATGAAAGTATCTCTCTAAAAAAGTCGCATTTCGTCACAGGATAAAAAGTCTCATCTCCCAAGATTTTTTTATTATAATAGAGAGAGAGAGATGTGTGTATCTATGTATTTAGCTATGCGTGTGTGTTTGACTTGTTTAGAGCTGCACATATTGGTGTTAGTAGTGGGATTTTACTCTGCAATGCTTTAGTTTTCCTAACCCGTGCTGTAAAGACATGTTTATAAGATGGCGGCCCGTCCCTCTCCCTGCAGACCATGAGGAGCTGTGCCATAAGTGCAGGTCTCTTTTAATTGTCTCCTATTCTCGTCTCTGTCTCTGCAGGTCTCGGGGTGGAGTCCCCTCGTTCATCTCGTCTGGCTGCCTCAAGTCCAGGGATGCAGTGAAGCTGCCCGCGTTTGCAATGCTGCTGATTGCCTATGTCTCTTTCCTGCTCCTCCTCGCCGTCTGCCTGGGCTTGGAGTTCTCCGCCTGCCGAGCCAAACCGGGGCCTGCCACCAACCCGGCCTTCCGCCAGTTCCAGCTGCACTTCTACCGGGTCTACTTCCTGGCCCTATGGGCCGACTGGCTGCAGGGGCCATACTTGTACAAACTCTACCACCATTACAACTTTCTGGAGTCGCAGATCGCCATCATCTATGTGTGCGGTTTTGCCTCCAGCGTACTGTTTGGTCTGGTGGCCGGGTGGCTGGTGGACCGCATTGGCCGGCGCCAGGCTTGCATCCTGTTTTGCGCCACCTACATAGTCTGCTGCCTCACCAAGCTGTCGCGGGATTATTTCATGCTGATCCTGGGCCGTGTCCTGGGGGGCTTGTCAACCTCCCTGTTAGCAACGGCCTTCGAGGCCTGGTATGTCCACCAGCACGTGGAGACCCACGACTTCCCTAAGGAGTGGATCCCCGAGACTTTCTCACAAGCCGCCTCGTGGAACCACGGCCTGGCCGTGGCGGCCGGCTTTGTGGCGACTTTTTTTGCAGAGTGGCTCAGCCTGGGACCCGTTGCCCCCTTCCTCGTCGCTGTGCCATTCTTGATGCTTTGCGGCGGCCTGACCTTAAGGGACTGGGAGGAGAACTGGCACCCGGGGGGCGTGGCGCAGACCAAGTTCACGAGGTCTTGCGTGGAAGGACTTCAGTGCCTCCTGGCGGACAGCAGGGTCCTGCTACTGGGGGGAATCCAGGCGCTGTTTGAAAGTGTCATCTACATCTTTGTATTCCTCTGGACGCCTGTCCTGGACCCTCACGGGCCCCCGCTTGGCATCATCTTCTCCTGCTTTATGGCCTCGTGCATGATCGGGGCCTCTTTATACCGGGTGGCCACCTCCAAGAAGTACCTCCTGCAGCCCATTCACCTGCTCTCCCTGGCCGTCCTCCTGGCTTTCTTCGCACTCTTCATGCTGACCTTCTCCACTTCGCCCGGACAGGAGGCGCCCTCGGAATCCTTCTTGGCCTTCCTGGTCATCGAGCTGGCGTGCGGCCTGTACTTTCCTTCCATGGGTTTCTTGCGAGACCGCATCATCCCCAAGAAGCAGCGGGCCGCCGTCCTGGCCTGGTTCCGCCTTCCCCTGCACCTCCTGGCTTGTATGGGTATGCTGGCCCTGTATGGCAGCGGAGACGGCATCAGTGGTACGCGGCACATGTTTGTGGCCTGCGCTGGGCTGATGCTCGCCGCCCTGTTGGCCGTGGTTAGCTTATTCTCTGTGATCCGCCACGACACTGAGCTGAGGCTCGATGGCCAGGAGGGAATGCAGCAGAACGGCCCGGTGCCCTCTGGCCTCTGAGTTGTTGATGTCGTTGTGTGGATTATCCAATGACTTGAACCTTGAGAGGTTATAGCGCCTTGCAGGGATGCCGTTTGTGCCGAAATCTGCCGACTCGGAGTGAACAATAAAGTTGGCCCTCACTCTGGCGTCCATGACAGCCAAGTTAAGACACGATTGGTCAGGGGTGCCGTGCTGTGCTGATCCTTCCCCTTCTCACCAAACGGAAAACCCCGATTGGCTGCTGGAGTTTGTGTTCTGTGGACCAACTCCATACACGTGGGGCTGGTCCTGCGGGGGGGGGTCTGGTCTGTGAATGTAAACGCGTCCTTGGCTTGCTTTGTTTTAGGCCGAATGTATCTGCCTGTTGGGAGCGGTGGGGTGTACCTTATTCGGGATCTGGGATTTTGTGTGAATAATGTAAAAAAAAAAAAATAAGTCAAGGGGCTATGAAATGAAAAGGGGGCATTCATTGGGTCTGATTTTTTTATTTTAAATGTATTCCAGCCCTGCTTGTTTGCACCCTTCTTTTTTCTTTTTTTTTTTTTTTTTTTTGCACCTTCGGCCGTGAGACTGTGAATACGCACCTTGTATATTTCCAAAAAAAAAAACAAAAAAAAGGTGGTTTGTTTTAGGTACCCCACTTGCAACGGATTTTTTTTTTGTTTAAATTTGGCTGCCTTCCACTGCTGAAGGGGCAAAACTGCACAGGCGGACACCCCTGGGTACCAAAAAAGGCAGTGGGGGAGGGGTGTCTCGTAAAATACTCCACCCTAGTGTTGGGGCGTCTTTAAAAAAAAATTAAAACAGATGAAGCTCTGTGGTGCCAATACTGTCCTGTAAGTACAAATGACCCTGCAGGGGTGAGGTGGGGTGTTTTTAGGGGAGGGGCTTGGTTCAGGCAAAATAAGCCTACAGTGTTTACAACTTTTTAGAAGTGAATTAATAGGAGAAGTGCGGGGTGGTGGTCCGTAATGAAGTCAGCCTGTAAACTTTCCTGTAAGAAGTGTGATGCATGAAAGGTGCAAAGCAGTGTTTGGGTTTTATTTTTATATTACGCTCCCCCCCCCCCCCAAAAAAGAAAAGACCACAACTACAAAGTAATAATAAAAAAAAAAAGGAACCTTTGTGACCCAATGAGGCTTTCTATATTGTTCTTCGTCCCCCATAGAGGTGTCTGCACTGATTTGTGATCTCACATTTGCAAAGCATGGCGGGTTCTCTGGGTTCAGTGGGTCGTCCCACTCACCTGATTGTAAGCTCGGCAGAGGCACGGCAGACACACAATGGGGTTCCGGCTCCCCCAGTTTATATGTGTGTGCTGATTTGTGATGGTCCGTTTGCCGAGTGCAGTGGGCTCACTGCATTAATTCATTAATTCACAGCTCAATTCATTATCTAAAAGTGGGACATCTGAAACACGATTTACAGTTCTGCATCGAGACTACGCCATCGAGTATGGCCGGCCGCTTGAATGTTTAATATATTTTTCTTCATATCAGCAGTTAAAAATCTGATATCATTGGATTTAAATATGATTTTGAGAATTAAGCGTTTAATTTGAGCTTAAAAATTTTTTTATCAACGCTTGGAAATTTGATATCAGGCTTTTGAAATTTTGATATCACGCTTTTAAAAAATATCAAAAAAACAAATGTTAAATACTAATTTATACTCTGATTTTAAACTCCATGTTTTGTAATTTTAAATTCATGTTTATGAAATTTGATGTCAGGCTTTTAAAATGTGATATTGCATGTTTGAAATCTGGTAATCAAGTTTTTAAAAATGGATATCAACATTGTAATGTCTGATAACGAGCTTTTGAAATTTGATATCAGGTTTTTAAAATTTGATTTTGAGGTTTTGAAATTTGATTTCACACTTTTAAAATTTGATATCTGGGTTTTAAAATTTGATTTTCACATTTTTCACAATTTTGATATCGAGCTTGTGAAATTTGATACATATTTTTAAAGCGTGATCTTAAATTTCAAAACCTCAATATCAAATTTTAAATCTTCATCAGACATTACAATGTTGATATCTGTTTTTAAAAAACTTGACATCAGATTTCAAAAGCACAATATCATATTTTAAAAACCCACTATCAACTTTCACAAACATGATTTTGAAATTACAAAACATGATGTGAGTTTAAAATCAGCAGATATATTAGTATTTAACCTGTTTTTTGATGTCATTTTTTTTAAAACATGATCTTAAATTTCAAAACCTCAATATCAAATTTTAAATCTTCATCAGACATTACAATGTTTATCGATTTTTAAAAAAAACGACATCAGATTTCAAAAGCACAATATCAAATTTTGAAATCCTGCTATCAAATTTCACAAACATGATTTCAAAATTACAAAACATGATGTGAGTTTAAAATCAGCAGATATATTAGTATTTAACCTGTTTTTTGATGTCATTTTTTTTAAAACATGATCTTAAATTTCAAAACCTCAATATCAAATTTTAAATCTTCATCAGACATTGCAATGTTGATATCTATTTTTAAAAAACTTGACATCAGATTTCAAAAGCACAATATCATATTTTAAAAACCCACTATCAAATTTCACTAACATGATTTCAAAATTACAAAACATGATGTGAGTTTAAAATCAGCAGATATATTAGTATTTAACCTCTGTTTTTTGATGTCATTTTTTTAAAGCGTGATCTTAAATTTCAAAACCTCAATATCAAATTTTAAATCTTCATCAGACATTACAATGTTGATATCTATTTTTAAAAAACTTGACATCAGATTTCAAAAGCACAATATCATATTTTAAAAACCCGCTATCAAATTTCACAAACATGATTTTGAAATTACAAAACATGATGTGAGTTTAAAATCAGCAGATATATTAGTATTTAACCTGTTTTTTGATGTCATTTTTTTAAAAACATGATCTTAAATTTCAAAACCTCAATATCAAATTTTAAATCTTCATCAGACATTACAATGTTGATATCTATTTTTTAAAAACTTGACATCAGATTTCAAAAGCACAATATCAAATTTTAAAAACCCGCTATCAAATTTCACAAACATGATTTTGAAATTACAAAACATGATATGAGTTTAAAGTCAGCAGATATATTAGTATTTAACCTCTGTTTTTTGATGACATTTTTTTTAAAGCATGATCTTAAATTTCAAAAGCTCAATATCAAAAAGCATGATATCAATCATTACAATGTTGATATCCATTTTTAAAAACCCAATATCAGATTTCATTAATAATAATACATTTTGTTTATATAGCGCCTTTCCCATGCTCAAGGCTCTTACAGAATATAATAAAGAATGGCAGGGTATACAGTATATAGCATTGTACAAACCAGATAAATAAATAAAGATGATTACGACAGTGAATTCAGAGAATTGATGGTCTCACACACACAAACATACAGGTTACATGAACATCTTGACAGAGATGTAAACTGAGAGAAGGGTAAAAAAGTCAAGTAGAGCTAAAAGCTTTCCTGATGTGATATGAGAGTTTAAAATAGATTAGTAGTTTAGTTCTCTTTTTTGATAGCAATCTTTGAAAACTTAATACCAATTTTCAAAAACACAAGATCAAATTTTATCAGCCTGATTTCAAATTTCTAAGTTCTGATATCAAATTAACGGAATTCAATGTTGAAACTGCTTGCCATAGTCAAAGGCAGTTTCTACTTGTGTGTGGCACCGTGCCACGGGCCAGTCAATGCCTGAATGCTAGTTGCGTTGTTTCTACTTCCAGTGAGCCCATAAAATGCCCCCCAGGATCGACACTTCTCCTCCTCCTCCTGCTGCTGTGTATTTTCTTCTGCAGATTCGTGTATTTGTCCCTCCAGTGTTTCCACTTTTTCATACATTCGCCAACTTCTAAACCAGAAGACGAATGGAAACAAGTGTCAGGACAGCCGCGGTTATTTAACTGACCAATCAGAGTTGCAGTTGTAGGGCCCGCGTTGAGGTGATGTGTAGACACGTTTGAGAGAAGGTGCTGTAAGCTATGTGGTCATGACGCAGAAATACATATCGGCCTTCACCATCCTGCTTGTGAGCACAGCAGACACACAGCTGGGGGGGTCCGGCTCCCCCACTCATTACAACCGAGGTGTGCAGAAGAGCATCTCGGACCACAAAACACATCACACCTTAAAGCCGGTGGGCTACAGCAGCAGGAGACCACCCCGGGTGCCACTCCTGTCAGCTAAGAACAGGCAACTGAGGCGACAATTCACACGGCTCACCAAAACTGGACAACAGAAGACTTGAGAAACGTGGCCTGGTCTGACGAGTCTCAATTTCTGCTGTGACATTCAGATGGTGGGGTCAACAACATGAGAGCAGGGGTCCATCCTGCCTTGTATCAACAGTTCAGGCTGGTGGTGTGATGGAGTTAATTGATATTTTCTCTGCACACTTTGAGCCCCTCAGTATCAACTGAGTATCGTTTAACTGCCACAACCTACCTGAGTGTTGTTGCTGACCGTGTCCATCTTTTTGTGATCTTCTGATGGCTCCTTTCAGCAGGATAACATGCCATGTCACAAAGCTCAGATCATCTCAAACTGGTTTCTTGAACATGATGGTGAGTACACTGGACTCGTATGGCCTCCACAGTCAGCAGATCTCAATCCAGTAGAGCACCTTTGGGATGTGGTGGTACGGAAGATTCACATTGTGGATGAGCAGCTGCCAAATCACTCGCAACTGTGTGACGCAATCGTGTCAATATATGGACCACAATCCCTGAAGAATGTTTGCAGCACCTTGTTGAATTGATGACATGAAGAATTATAGCAGGTCTGAAGGCAAATGGGGGTCCAACACCGTACTGGCGAGGTGTACCTAATAAAGTGGCCGGTGAGTGTAGCTAAGGAGCACTCTGGACCTTGGCTGGTGCACCATGCAGCCCAAAATGGTAGGACACGATACTGCCAGAGACCACTAGGGCTGCTAAACGTGGTCTTTTTCCTTGGTCACGTCCATCAGGAGAACCACTATACTCTGGTCATGTCAAGAGGGCGGGGGGGACAGATGCTACAGGAGGTAGTCAGCCCACGGCATAGGAAAGCCATCAAAATGGGAGACCTGAAGTCGTTGCAGAAGCGTCAACTTGTTTCAGGACCAGGACCATAGGGCTGGATCACAGACTGTGGCTCACCTCAATTACCCCAAGGTCCAACATCGATTACACTTCCGGCTTGACCCCCCCCCCCCCCCCCCCCCCCCCCCCCCCCCCCCATGTTCTTGGCCTCTGGGAGCTGTTTATTTGCATTCCCGTGACTACGACCCTGGTTTCCGTGGCAATCTTGTGTGCAATCAGCGTCACGTGGCCTGGCTTAGGAGCCACAACTGAGGTGATGGTGGCTTCCAGCTCCTTCTACTGTAGGAGGGTATGGATGTTCTATTTATTATCTAAACATGGACATGTACTGTAAAAGCAGAGACAAGTCGATACTAGGTCATCGAGTATGGCTGGCCGCCTTAAGATTTCATCCATTGTCCTTGATATCAGCAGTTAGAAATCTGATAGCGGTTTTTAATTTGATATCAAGAGTTAGGTAGAAATTTGATGTTGAGCTTTTGAAATCTGATGTCACGCTTGAGCCCAGTGACTGAGGTGATGGTGGCTCCCAGCTACTCCTATTGTAGGAGGGTATGGCTGTCACCAAAGTTTAGATGTTTGGCGTTGACCGATAACGTGGAGGTGTACGCCGCCTTGTCGATCTCGCAGTCTCGCCATGCCTTCAAGGGATAGTCGCATTCTGTCGGATAACGGTTGGGCAAGTAAAGCGGGTAGTTGAGCAGCTCTTGCCTTACCCGGACCTCTCAAGGCTAGGAGTTTGAAGTGGGATGTAGGGACCCTCTGCACTGGGAGGAACTGGTGATTATGTTGCAATGCCTGTGTGAGGTGCTCCTTTATCAAGGGTTGGAGGCGCGTGACTCTAACGAGTGGAGGGCACTGCTTTCTTCTCCCATCCCTCCTGGATTACTTTGAACAGGCCTCTCTGTGTTGCTCCTGTAATAAGAGCTCAGATGGGAAAAAGCCACCTAGAGGGCTGGGGGACCTCCCAGCAGGCACACTACAACGATAGGCAAGCGACGCTCACACTCATTCCTGTCTGCTCCCACCAGTTTCCTCAGCATTTGTTTGAGTGCCTCCTTGAAGCGTTCAACCAAACTGTCTGTCTGGGGGTAAACGGAGGTCCTGACAGGAGTGATGCGCAGCCCGCAAGGCATCCAAAGTGAAAGGCCCCCCCCGTTCAGCTCTTGTCAGAGAGGACGCAAGGCGCTGCGACCATTCATGCTGACAGGCAGTGGTCCACACCAAGATTAATAGGTTTGTCTCAATGTCATCCCCAGCATGCATCTGGATGGAGAGCTGCACAGGCTCTGGATGTTGCACTTCTGCGGCTTCATGACGTGCCTCCGCGTTGATTAACTCTGGGTTGTTGGTTCGTTAGCTGGTGGACCAGCTCGACTAGGCTATTCTGTGGTTGGCCATCCTGCCGACTACACCACTTGTGGTTACGTGAAAAATAACAACCCAGGAGAAAGGTTGGGGCACCAACCCCACTGTCCCCATTTTTTTTCTTCTTAGTCTGATGGTTAACAAAGAAAAAAAAACAAAAAGGGCACAAAAATGGAAGGGGAGCTTCTCATGTGTGGCTGCCGTTCTTGGCTCTTGGTCTGAGTTGAGGCAGTTGCCCTCACTAGCCATTTTCTTGCAACTGGAGGAGAGAAAGGGAGAAGACATGATCAACGCCAGCGCCCTCTGTTGTCCTGGAGGGGTATGACACACCTCGATGAGCCCCTAAAGGAGATCGATCCTATGACAAGCGTGTGTGGCCAGCTAAACAGGTCAGTTAGCGTAATGGTGGCTGGTGCATTAATGAGCTTGGCCTAGGATCGAAAATAACAGCACAGGCACCGCGCGTGACTATCTATTATATAGTGCCTTTCACATTTATGTATATAGTGCCTTTTACATCTATATATTATATAGTGCCTTTCACATCTATGTATATAGTGCCTTTCACATCTATCTATCTATATAGTGCCTTTCACATCTATGTAGATAGTGCCTTTTATATCTATATATTATATGGTGCCTTTCATATCTATGTATATAGTGCCTTTCACATCTATCTATATAATGCTTTTCACATCTATGTATATAGTGCCTTTTATATCTATATATTATATAGTGCCTTTCACATCTATTTATCTATATAGCGCCTTTCACATCTATGTCTTGTCTATCTATAATATAGTGCCTTTTTGTATCTATATCTATTATATAGTGCCTTTCACATCTATGTATATAGTGCCTTTTATATCTATATATTATATGGTGCCTTTCACATCTATGTATATAGTGCCTTTCACATCTATCTATATAATGCTTTTCACATCTATGTATATAGTGCTTTTTATATCTATATATTATATAGTGCCTTTCACATCTATCTATCTATATAGTGCCTTTCACATCTATGTATATAGTGCCTTTTGTATCTATATCTATTATATAGTGCCTATCACATCTATTTATCTATATAGCGCCTTTCACATCTATGTCTTGTCTATCTATAATATAGTGCCTTTTGTATCTATATCTATTATATAGTGCCTTTCACATTTATGTATATAGTGCCTTTTATATCTATATATTATATAGTGCCTTTCACATCTATGTATATAGTGCCTTTCACATCTATCTATCTATATAGTGCCTTTCACATCTATGTCTATAGTGCCTTTTATATCTATATATTATATAGTGCCTTTCACATCTATTTATCTATATAGCGCCTTTCACATTTATGTCTTGTCTATCTATAATATAGTGCCTTTTGTATCTATATCTATTATATAGTGCCTTTCACATCTATGTATATAGTGCCTTTTATATCTATATATTATATAGTGCCTTTCACATCTATCTATATAGTGCCTTTCACATCTATGTATATAGTGCCTTTTATATCTATATATTATATAGTGCCTTTCACATCTATTTATCTATATAGCGCCTTTCACATCTATGTCTTGTCTATCTATAATATAGTGCCTTTTTGTATCTATATCTATTATATAGTGCCTTTCACATCTATGTATATAGTGCCTTTCACATCTATGTATATAGTGCCTTTCACATCTATATATTATATAGTGCCTTTCACATCTATTTATCTATATAGCGCCTTTCACATCTATGTCTTGTCTATCTATAATATAGTGCCTTTTGTATCTATATCCATTATATAGTGCCTTTCATATCTATGTATATAGTGCCTTTCACATCTATTATATAGTGCTTCATATCTATTCCTCCTCCAGAACGCGAGGGGGCGTCTGTCCTGGTTGTATTGGGGGTCACGGGTACAGAGCTTGGAAGCTCTACCCTGTAGGGGCCCGTGGCCACCGCCAGGCGGTGCCCTGATACCTTGGGGACCCTGGACCCCAGTGCTTCCTCCACACCAGGAAGTGCTGGGGGGAAGAGAAGAGGGGACACCCAGAGTGCTTCCGGGTACACAGCCGACACTTGCGCCACACTGGGGAGTGTCTGTGGAAGATTGCCGGGGAGCACCTGGAGCACATCCTGGTGTGTATAAAAGGGGCCTCCTCCCTCCAGTCATGGACAAGAGTCGGGAGGAAGTAGGATGACGTCAGGAGGAGGACAAGGAGGCGGCCTGAAGAAGGCATTGTGTTGTGGCCAGGACTTTGGGGTCTTTGGGGCTGGTGAGCACAGTATGGACAATGTAAATATTGTAAATAAACGCGTGTTAGGTGACATGAGCGTGTCTGCCTGTCTGTGTCCGAGTCAGTCTTCACACTATCTATATAATTCACTAAGCCAACAGAACAGGCAAGACAACCATGGGATACGCACAATGTAGCCACGCCCTCCATCTCACAGAGCCACGCCCACCAACTCTAAGACCATGGGATGAGAACGCCTAACCTGACTGCTACCAGCGTGTAAAACCATCACAGCTTTTAACTCACAAACTGCAACAACTCGCCAAACAAGGACACCCTGTCTCTCGAGGCATGCACACTGCCGGAAGACCACCATGGGATACACAAAAAATAGCCATGTCAGTCAACTCACAAAGCCCAGCCCACCAACTCGAGCACACGTCCACCCACGCCCTCAAGGCATTCACAATGTCTGCTCATGTGCCCGGACGCAACAACTCACCAACTCGCTGTCGTCTCTGCTACAGTACACATGCACCACTGAGCCACGTTGACTTTTCATTATTCTTTTCAGTTTCGGTTACATTTCTATATATAATCCACCAAGTTGTCCGACCGTGGGGTACAAACGACAGAGCACTGCCGAACAACTCAAACCGATACAGAGACGCGCCCACCAACTCTAAGAGCGTGGGACAAACGCCTGCCCGCCCGCATGACTGTTACCAGCGTTCACCGCAATGTACTGGAGTGTAAAACCATCACAACTATCAGACGCTGTCTATATCTAAGAAGATATATAGATACTCATTATTCCCCGGCACGCGTCCACCCATGCTCTCAAGGCATTCACAGTGCCTGCTCATGTGCCCGGACGCAACAACTCACCACACACAAATCTTGCTTAATTTGACTCAACATGGCAAACCTCATCCTGCCCGGGCATGGAGAGGTTTGACAGATTGATAGCTCTTTCTCGATTCTGTGCGTGGTGTTGCATGGCCGTACTTAGTTGGTGGAGCGATTAGTCTGGTTAATTCCGAAAACAAATGAGACTCCCTACTGCTAAATAGTTACGCGATCGCCAAGCGGTAGGCGTCCAACTTCTTAGAGGGACAAGTGGCATTCAGCCACATGAGATTGAGCATTAACAGGTCTGTTTTGCCCGTGGATGTCCGGTACTGCACGTGCGCTACACTGAATGGGTCAACGTGTGTCTACCCGGCGCCGAGAGGCGTGGGTAAGCCGTTGAACCCCATTCGTGATGGGGACCGGGGCTTGCAATTGTTCCCAACAAACGAGGAATTCCCAGTAAGTGTGGGTCATACGCTCGCACTGATTACGTCCCTACCCTTTGTACACACCGCCTGTCGCTACTACCATGGTCGGGTGACTTGGTGGATTATATATAGAAAAGCAGCTGGAACCGCAAACAACAATGAAAAGACAACGTGGCTCAGAGGTGCACAGACGACAGCGACTCGGGTGAGGAGTTGAGCTGGCAGTGCGTACTGAACGATGATTGTATGTTGGTTCGTAGCGTGCATTGTTGCAATGTTACTTTTCTTGGTAGTTTATTAAATTACGGATTTTGTAAATGTTCATTTTTTTCCCTGTGCTTAAAAATCATTAAAAAAGTGGTGTGATTATGCAGCGTATGCTACACCACGGGTTAGCTAGTCTATTAAATAGTGCCTTTCACATCTATCTATCTATCTATATAGTGCCTTTCATATCTATTATATAATGCCTTTCACATCTTTCTATGTATTATATAGTGCCTTTCACATCTATCTATCTATATAGTGCCTTTCATATCTATTATATAATGCCTTTCACATCTTTCTATGTATTATATAGTGCCTTTCACATCTATCTATCTATATAGTGCCTTTCATATCTATTATATAATGCCTTTCACATCTTTCTATGTATTATACAGTGCCTTTCACATCTATCTATCTATATAGTGCCTTTCATATCTATTATATAAT
Source organism: Erpetoichthys calabaricus (assembly GCF_900747795.2). Taxonomy (NCBI): domain Eukaryota; kingdom Metazoa; phylum Chordata; class Cladistia; order Polypteriformes; family Polypteridae; genus Erpetoichthys; species Erpetoichthys calabaricus. Next base: position 298,477,159 of record NC_041396.2, on the reverse strand, counting down.
GCCTTTCACATCTTTCTATGTATTATACAGTGCCTTTCACATCTATCTATCTATATAGTGCCTTTCATATCTATTATATAATGCCTTTCACATCTTTCTATGTATTTTATAGTGCCTTTCACATCTATCTGTCTATATAGTGCCTTTCATATCTATTATATAATGCCTTTCACATCTTTCTATGTATTTTATAGTGCCTTTCACATCTATCTGTCTATATAGTGCCTTTCATATCTATTATATAATGCCTTTCACATCTTTCTATGTATTATATAGTGCCTTTCACATCTATCTATCTATATAGTGCCTTTCATATCTATTATATAATGCCTTTCACATCTTTCTATGTATTTTATAGTGCCTTTCACATCTATCTATCTATATAGTGCCTTTCATATCTATTATATAATGCCTTTCACATCTTTCTATGTATTATATAGTGCCTTTCACATCTATCTATATAGTGCCTTTCATATCTATTATATAATGCCTTTCACATCTTTCTATGTATTATATAGTGCCTTTCACATCTATCTATCTATATAGTGCCTTTCATATCTATTATATAATGCCTTTCACATCTTTCTATGTATTATATAGTGCCTTTCACATCTATCTATCTATATAGTGCCTTTCATATCTATTATATAATGCCTTTCACATCTTTCTATGTATTATACAGTGCCTTTCACATCTATCTATCTATATAGTGCCTTTCATATCTATTATATAATGCCTTTCACATCTTTCTATGTATTATACAGTGCCTTTCACATCTATCTATCTATATAGTGCCTTTCATATCTATTATATAATGCCTTTCACATCTTTCTATGTATTTTATAGTGCCTTTCACATCTATCTGTCTATATAGTGCCTTTCATATCTATTATATAATGCCTTTCACATCTTTCTATGTATTATATAGTGCCTTTCACATCTATCTATCTATATAGTGCCTTTCATATCTATTATATAATGCCTTTCACATCTTTCTATGTATTTTATAGTGCCTTTCACATCTATCTATCTATATAGTGCCTTTCATATCTATTATATAATGCCTTTCACATCTTTCTATGTATTATATAGTGCCTTTCACATCTATCTATATAGTGCCTTTCATATCTATTATATAATGCCTTTCACATCTTTCTATGTATTATATAGTGCCTTTCACATCTATCTATCTATATAGTGCCTTTCATATCTATTATATAATGCCTTTCACATCTTTCTATGTATTATACAGTGCCTTTCACATCTATCTATATAGTGCCTTTCATATCTATTATATAATGCCTTTCACATCTTTCTATGTATTATATAGTGCCTTTCACATCTATCTATCTATATAGTGCCTTTCATATCTATTATATAATGCCTTTCACATCTTTCTATGTATTATATAGTGCCTTTCACATCTATCTATCTATACTGCTCAAAAAAATGAAAGGAGCACTCTGTTAATCCAAGTACAGCATCACGTCATTGACACTTGTGGGCTGTTGATGTGGTCAGTGAAGTAGCAGTGGGGCTTGTTCATCAGTTTCAGCTGCTTTGGTGCACTAGAGGGGCCACAGTGAGACGACCCCCCAAAACTGGAATGAATGGTTTAACAGGTGGAGGGAGGCCACTGATGTTTTTCCTTCCTCATCTGTTTTGTCACTCGTTTTGCATTTGTCTACGGTCAGTGTCACTACTGGTAGCATCAGGCCATACCTGGACCCTACAGAGCTGGCACAGGTAGACCAACTTCTACAGGATGGCACATCAATATGTGGCATTGTCAGAAGGTTTGTTGTGTCTCCCAGCACAGTCTCAAAGGCATGGAGGAGATTCTAGGAGACAGACAGGCAGTTACTCCAGGAGAGCTGGACAGGGCCCCTCGTAGAAGGTCCTTAACCCATCAGCAGGACCCACCGGCATCTGCTCCTTTGGTCAAGAAGGAACAGGATGAGCACTGGCACAGCCAACAAAATGACCTCCAGCAGGCAGGCAGGCCGGCCATTGGTGTGAATGTCTCTGACCAAACAATCAGAAACCGACTTCGCGAGGGTGGTCTGAGGGCCCGATGTCCTCTAGTTGGCACCATGGAGCTCGATTGCCATTTGCCATAGAATACCACAATTGGCAGGTCCACCACTGGCAGGCGCCCTGTGCTTTTCACAGATGAGAGCAGGGTCACCCTGAGCACATGTGACAGACGTTTTAAATTCAAGATCCCCCCCTTAACTGTGCATCGCTCTGCGATTACTCAGCGTGATGGGCTCATTGCGTAAAATCTTATTTCCAGCTGGCATTTTCTCTCCCCCGATTAGCGAGTGATTTGAGGAGTTCACTGAGTGTCTTTGCTTTCTGTATTCCATCCATCCTTCCGTTGTCCAACCCGCTGAATCCGAACACATGGTCACGGGGGTCTGCTGAAGCCAATCCCAGCCAACACAGGGCACAAGGCAGGAACCAATCCCGGGCAGGGTGCCAACCCACCGCAGGACACACACAAACACACACACCCACCAAGCACACACTAGGGACAATTTAGAATCGCCAATCCACCTAACCTGCATGTCTTTGGACTGTGGGAGGAAACCCACGCAGACATGGGGAGAACATGTAAACTCCACACAGGAAGGACCCGCGAAGTGAACCACAGGTCTCCTAACTGCGAGGAAGCAGCGCAACCCACTGCGCCACCGTGCCGCCCGCTTTCTGTATTTGTACCTTCTATTCTCTCCACGGTGACCAACTGGGGTGCTTCACTCGCTAGAGTGTGACTGTTGAGCAGGATGGATGCCCTGCATAGTGACATCTCCTTCATAGTGCTGGTGCGCGGATCTCCCCCGGTTTCTCTCCCTCTCTTCGGATTTGTGATATGGCAGGTTAACTAGGCGCGATTTTCTCAATTTGTTGTTGCTTCTTATTCAGAATTGTCACCTTCATGGGGTGCGTCTCATCGATTTGGTTGGTATTTAATTAAAAAAAAAACACTTGCTAAGAGGCACAGGTCCCACAGTATTGCACTTTGTTACCATAGTAATCGTACAGCTGTGGGCGCGTCGCTCTCCGGTTCTGCGTGCGCATGCGTCAAGCAGTTTCACTTTGTTGAAGAGACTGGACACTCAGCCGGGTGGCTTCTCGTTCACAGTTGTCTTCCGACGTCCGTGGGCATACATCCTATAGTTACTCTACGGGTCACTGAGTTACACATACCGTAATGCACTTCACTACCTTAACAAGCGCACGACTCGGGCTCTTCACTCGCTGGTTTATTACTTAATATAAATTAGGGTGCAAAATCAGTAGGCGCACCTGAGCTGGCCACGAGTAGAGATTACAAGGTGCTGTTTGGTTAGCTTATGGCACTTAGCGACCCGCTGGGTCGCTGATCTTTCCGCAAAGAAAGCAAGTGCGAGAAGTGTGCTTGCTATGAATGAGAACCTATAATACACGCGAACCCATCGTGCACAGCAAGCAAACGCCCACGCATGCGCGCGCGCGCGCGCACACAAAACAAACTGCTGTGCAGTCGCGAGGGTTACGCTTAGTAATCAAGTGGCCTAAACTCGGGCGACACGAACCTCGACTGTTCACCAGTTCTGAACTGGGAGCTGCAATAATGCGACTCAATCGCGTCCAGTGCCCCGCCAACTCGCTCATTCAAGCACAGAGCCGCCATGCCTGCAGTGAGCTCATCATGCTCGGCTGTGACGTCAGTGCGCTGACGCATATCTGAGTGGCAAATGACAGTGTCACACGTAGGAGGGGTTGGGCTTCTCCTTCCACGTGATCAGAGTGTTCTCGGTGATCCATATTCCCAGTTCTGGTTGTTTGATATAAGGGAGGCAGAAAGAAAAGGAATTACGTTAATATGAAAGGAATTATAGGGTATTTATAGGGTATTTAGGTTATACTACCTTAGAAGGCTGGCGTCCTTCAACATCTGCAATAAGATGCTGCAGATGTTCTATCAGACAGTTGTGGTGAGCGCCCTCTTCTACGCAGTGGTGTGCTGGGGAGGCAGCATTAAGAAGAAGGACGCCTCACGCCTGGACAAACTGGTGAGGAAGGCAAGCTCTATTGTTGGCATGGAGCTGGACAGTTTAACATCTGTGGCAGAGCGAAGGGCGCTCAGCAGGCTCCTATCAATTATGGAGAATCCACTGCATCCACTTAATAGTATCATCTCCAGACAGAAGAGCAGCTTCAGCGACAGACTGCTGTCACCGTCCTGCTCCACTGACAGATTGAGGAGATCGTTCCTCCCCCAAACTATGCGACTCTTTAATTCCACCCAGAGGGGTAAACGTTAACATTCAACATTATACATAGTTATTGTCTGTTTTTCTGTTTTTCACCTGCATTGTTATCATTTTTTAATTTAATATTATTTATTGTATCAGTATGCTGCTGCTGAAGAATGTGAATTTCCCATTGGGATTAATAAAGTATCTATCTATCTATCTATCTATCTATCTATCTATCTATCTTTAAATATTAAAGCTGTAATATCATAGGAAGGTATGAAAGGTGCTACATGATCGATACATAGAAATGAAAGGCACTATGTACAAGATAGGAAAATAGACATGAAAAGAATGATGGATAAAAAGATATGAAGGGTACTATATTACGGACGGATATGAAAGGCGACATATGATATATACATACATACATAGACGTATTTTAAACAATACAGAAGATAGACAAGACAGTCACTATATAATACATACAAAAGAAAGGCACCGCGGTAGATTTGAAAGGCACTATATCATAGATAGAAACAAAAGGCACTATATACGAGACAGAAAAATAGATGCGAAAAGCACAATATATTACACAGCTAGGAAAGGCGCTATATAATAAATATAAAATACTATGTCAAAGATGGACAGATATGAAAGGCTCCATATGATACATGCATATAAATGAAAAGCACAATTACAGACACTGTGTAATACATAAAAATGAAACATAAGTAGAAATGAAAGCCATTCTAAGAACGATAGAAATGCATATGAAAGGCATTGATTACATGATTGATAAATATAAAAGGTTCTGTGTCATAGGTCTACATTGTCTGAATCCCAGACGCAGACACAACTCAACCACACACAAGTATGCGTACCAGAAAAGGCTGTTTAATAAATGGTTTTCTTGTCATTTACTTCAAACCGCCCAATATCTGCAACAATACACAATCGAATCACCTTCTGCCTTTCCCCAGTACTCCTCTGAGAGTGTCCTCTGCTGTCTCCGACTTTGACCTAACACCCAACCCTTTATGCCAGACCTGGGGGTACTTCCAATGCCAAAGCAATCCACATCAGAATCACTTATGGGCCAGACGCAAGCGCCCGAACCCCCAGTGATGCCCCCCCCCCCCCCCCCCCCCCCCCCACCGGAGTTCTGCTGGAGTTAAACCCTGGTGGCACCCAAGTAATACGACATGGTTTCATATCCAGACTACGACTCCCATAAAGTCATGTGGGTGGTGCACCGATAGGAGGTCCGGCAGAGAGATGCTGCCAAGCTGTATACAGGAGAAACACATCATTCTGGGACGCAGTCTCCCGAGCAGGGATGTCTGTCCATCCATATTTTCCCCACGTAGAAGGAGTTGCTGTCCACTATCAGGTGACAACTGAGGACTCTGTTCATCCATCTTGGACAGCTGAGCACTGACTCCCTCAATTTAATGTGAACATAACTTGTTGCTTCTTCCTCTTAAATCTTTGGTACAAGGGTGCTCGCTTCGCTCGCCTATCCCCGGCGTTTTGAACCCGTGCCCACTGGGCAGCCGTAGTTTCAGATGCGCGTTGTAGGAGCTTGTGTTATTTTGAACCCGTGCTTGCCCTGCTTCTGCGGTTTGAGACGCACATTGTAGGCGTATATCCGTCAGTCGAGCTCGTTTGGTCTGAACCCGTGCCTGCTTTGCCACCGCATTTTCAGATGGTGGGTCGCGTTTGGCGTTTTGTACCATCCCAAGCAACACATTATTCCTAACTTTACTCCGCAGTAGTGCCACTCACAATATGGCGGTGACGCCTGCGCCTTTCGTATTATGTCGGGTTTTACCATGCTGTGTAGGCGCCTTTGCCTTTTGTACTTTCCCGTGCCTTCTGACGCGCGATGTAGGCGCCTGTACCTTCCAGGTCTGCCTCCGCTGTGTGGTGTGGACGTTTAACTGTCGTTTTTTCTGCCTTTATATTCTGTATCTCGCTGTGCATGTGTTTCGTGCCTAGGTTTTTTTGAAGCGGTTGCATTCCAGTTTTCATCACCTGTAACCTGCTCTCCATGTGTTTGGCCCCGTTCTTTAACCTCTTTATGACGTTTTACTTTGTTTCCTACTCTGTCTTTTATTTCTGACCTCGCTTCATCCTGCTTGCGGCATGTCAAACCGTTCATAGTCTCTCCCGTTTCGCTCTGGGGAGGGGGGCTTTGTGTGGCGCCTGCGCACTATGTCTCCTGCGTCCACGGGCAGGTCCCTGCGTCCATATCCGGTTTACCATTCTCGGTTAGTAATATGGATTATTTGATATGAGATTTGTAAAATCAGCATTAATATTTGTGATGCACCATCTGTTGGAATGACAAATGCAATGAAAATGACTCTGTAATATGGCATTTGATATGGAATTTGTAAAAGTAGTGTTAATATTTGTAAGGCACCATCTGTTGGAATGACAAATGCAATGCATATGACTCTGTTATATAGCATTTGGTATGGGATTCGCAGTAGCAGTGCTAATGTTTGTGATGTGCTGTCTGTTGGAGTGACAGAGACATATCAACCAGATGGACACAAAGACACTCGTCCTTTATTAAGATGGATAGAGATTAACCAAGTCTGTTCATTCCCATCATTCCTGGTTATAAGGCAGGAACCAACACTGGATGGGGCACCAGTCTCATACGATACCCACAACTGGGTGGAATGGTGGTGCAGCAATCCAGGTGACTCTTTGCTGCACATCCAAGGTGTTTTCTCTCTAAAAACTCAGGTCCCCTAACATATCCCTGATGCTAAATTAACTGGCACCCCCAAATTTGATATAGGGGACATGTAAGCAACTAGATCTTGAAGAAAAATATTACTTTCTGTCTTGCATTTATGGTTCAATCAATACCATTTTGAGAAAGAAGGGTTTATCAAAATAAATAGATACAATAAATAGCTTCATATTTACCAAAAAAAAAAAAAACAAACAAATATACTGTATTATTATACGATGAGTGGAAGTCACCTAATTCATTAATATTTGTGATACACCATTTGTTGGAATGACAAATGCAATGCATATGTCTCTGTTATATGTTCTTTGGTATGGGCTTTGTAACAGCAGTGTTAATATTTGTGATACTGTACATCATTTGTTGGAATGACAAATGCAATGCATATGTCTCTGTTATATGTTATTTGGTATGAGATTGGTGAAAGCAGTGTTAATATTTGTAAGGCACCATCTGTTGGAATGATAAATGCACAGCATTTAACTCTGTTATATGACATTTGGTATGGGATTTCTAACAGAAGTGTTAATATTTGTGATGCACCATCTGTTGGAATGACAAATGCAATTCATATGTCTCTGCTATAACTCATTTGGTATGAGCTTTGTAAAAGGAGTGTTAATATTTGTGATACATCATTTGTTGGAATGACAAACACAATGCATATGTCTCTGTTAAATGTTCTTTGGTATGGGCTTTGTAACAGCAGTGTTAATATTTGTGATACTGTACATCATTTGTTGGAATGACACATGCAATGCATATGTCTCTGTTAAATGTTCTTTGGTATGGGCTTTGTAACAGCAGTGTTAATATTTGTGATACTGTACATCATTTGTTGGAATGACACATGCAATGCATATGTCTCTGTTATAACTCATTTGGTATGGGCTTTAATAGCAGTGTTAATATTTGTGATACATCATTTGTTGGAATGACAAACACAATGCATATGTCTCTGTTATATGTTATTTGGTATGAGATTGATGAAAGCACTGTTAATATTTGTAAGGCATCATCTGTTGGAATGATAAATGCACAGCATTTGACTCTGTTATATGCCATTTGGTATGGGATTTCTAAAAGCAGTTATAATATTTCTGATGTGCCATCTGTTGAAATGAAATCTGCAAAGAATATGACTGTCATAAGTGGTCCATGGCACTGTGCAGATTTTAAATATTCACACCCCGTGAGGTGCAGGCTCCAGTCAGATGTGGGGGTGCTTCACTCCGGGGACAGTTGGGGTGCCTGAATGATTGCGTATGCACGTTTAATGTGAGCGGCAGTCAAATACCTCATTATTGCCTTGGAAGGAGTGATGCAACACAAAAGTGCCCAATCAGGAAGGGTTAGACAAAAAGATCAAATAGAGAATGGAAAATAGAGACAGAGATTAAAATGGATGAAAGTTGAATGAAGGCAAGAACAGTAGAGAGCAGGCAGCCAGGATGAGAGCCCCTTAGGCAGCGTGACGGCGATGCTCAGGGGCTGTGGTGGTTCGCTCCAGCTGAGTGGCTCACGGAGCTGGATGATGCGGTGCTCGCTCCCACATAAGTCCAAGGATTGGCAGCCAGAGCTGCAGGATTAAAGAAAGGGCTGGCACAGTGCCCTGCAGGGGAGCCATGGACCGGAGAGACCTGAGCCTGGCAGCGGGAGTCAGGAAGGTTTGGCACGGCACTCTGCTGGGGCCACAGACAGCTCCAGGGACCCAAGCCTTGGAGTAATAAGGTACAGGGTAGTCCTCTCTTCCTCAGACAGGTCCTGAACACCAACGACGCTTGTCTGTCTTAGGTTCAGACCCAGCTGCGCCACACTATTATTTCCATGGCACACCGGGGTAACTCTCACTGTGTCATGGTACCTAAAGCAACAGAGAATAAGACAAAATGTGAGCACAAGCAGGGTCACACAACTACTCCATTTTTATACTTGTATGACTGGATCAAGAGTGTAAATGCAGCCCACAATACAGATGAGGTCAGTCATGTGACTCTCCAACATCAAATAACACCCAAAAATGCCCATGGAGTGCCCGACTACTCTATGGTTAAGAAGAGGGCTGTAGAAGGGGTGGTTATGTGACTCAGAGGATGTTTTGTGACTGACATTCCGTGACACCACGTCGTACCCAGTGGGGGCTGCAGTTTGACCGTTCTCTACAAAACAGAACTTCAATGCAAGTTTATGTACTGTAGACAGTAGGGGGCGCTCCGTCTCTTCAAACAGTTATCACAACAGGCACGGACAAAAGTTTAAAACACAAGGAGAAACTCTTCCCTCAAGCGTTTCCCACCACAGCCACAAGTATGCCGAAGCACAATGGACACACACAACGACCCTCTTTTCTCTTTCTCTCAGTCACTGCCTCCTCCGCTCCTCCCAGTAAGCTTCATTCACCTTCCACCCGACTCTGTGAGGCAGTCAGCTCCTTTTAGTGAGCACAGAAGTCTGGGTGAGGTAGAAATTCCATGCCATATGGCTCCGTGCAGCATCTCCTGGCAGGCTGAGGTAAAGAACTCTAAGTCCCATGATGCCCTGTGTGTGAATCTGGGGCACCGCTTCAGGGGAGCTGCCATCTAGTGTTCCAGGGGAGGCAGTGCAGTAAAGAAGCTGCCTTCCAATCCCCCAATACCCTAAACCCAATCCCTCCAAGCTCTTGGGCATCCCGGGCAGGCTGGACTGGCAGCTGTCCCTTACAACAGGGGTGTCAAACTCCAGGCCTGGGGGGGGGGGCACAGTGGGTTCAGGTTTTCATTCTAACCTTTTTCATAATACGTAACCAGTTTTCACTGCTAATTAACTTCTTTTCTTTAGCCCTGTTTTAAGGATTCAGTCCCCTGACGTGAAACGAGCCAACAGATTATCAATTAAACTGGGGATTCAAACTCCAACCAGTTTCTTAATGAGATGCTGATTCTTGCTGTTAGTTGAACCCGTCATTTAATTCCATGGCTTGTTGCTGCTCTCATTCTGCCACAGCAGACATTTCCAAAACTGTTGATTTTCTGTTTTACTGAGACCTTCACCCTTCTTTATTTTCAGACATTGTGTGATGGGCACAGGTTAGCTGGTCATGTGGCGGCACATTTTGTGTCTCATTATTGTTTGGCTGCTAATTAAGGACAAAGAAATAACTAAGGGGTCTGAGTCACGTCAATTAAAACAAAGGCAAAAGAAGTTAAATAGCAGCAAAAACTGATCACTAATTAAGGAGATGGTTAGAATGAAAACCTGCAGCCACTGCAGCCCTCAAGGACTGGAGTTCGACACCCCTGCCTTACAGTACTTTAATGTGGAACTGTTTAGAAATATAGAAGTATCAGAGTAAAAACAAGCATGCACTTGTACAAATAAAAAACTGTAATAATACATTTTAAAAAAAAATTAAATTACTTATTATTTTATTAGATCGTCTTGTCTTTCGTTATGGAGGTAAGTTCTCTCTCAATCTCTCTTAAAAGATGGTGGTCTGGAGTCCAGCGGTGTAACGAAGAGACTCGGCTGTGTCCGTGGAGCGAGTGCTTCAAGTGCATTGGCTTCTTATCATCTGTGCAAAAACTCTCTTCTAGTTCTTCCCACCATTAGCTAATGCCCAAGCCCACCATGAGCCCACCAATGTCCCTCCTCCGACCGAGACTTGCCAATGTTACTCCTCACCCTGCGCAGATGTCTGCGTCTCGTGTATCAACCCCCACGTGAGATACTCCTGGTTGCACAAGCGTCCCTCAAGTAAGTGATGGTTTTAGGTGGGGGGGGGGGGGCGCCTCCTTTCCTTACAGAACATGCAGTCCTTTGTGTGTCCTCTCCTCATGTTACTGTCTGAATAAGCAGACAGGCAAGCAGGGGCCGAGCTGCTAGATGGGAAGGCGAGTGGCCTTGAGCTGATAAGCACTGGCAGTTCTCTAGCACATTAGAAAGAAATGAAAAATACCGGCATAAGAGTTTCATAATAAACTATTATATAAAGGGCGGCATGGTGGCGCAGTGGATAACGCTGCTACCTCGCAGTTAGGAGACCTGGGTTCACTTCCCGGGTCCTCCCTGCATGGAGTTGACACGGTCAACCATCAGATACTTCTGGAAACTCTGTCTAGTCTTGGGATCTCAGGCACTGTCTGGCAATGGCTTGCTTCTTACCTTGCTGACCGGTCATTCCAGGTTGCCTGGCAAGGCTCCCAGTCAACTCCACGAAGACTGACCACTGGTGTTCCTCAGGGCTCTGTCCTAGGACCCCTTCTCTTCTCCTTATACACAGGTTCTCTTGGGAAGGTAATAACTGGACATGGATTCTCTTATCACTGCTATGCGGATGACACTCAACTCATTCTCTCCTTTCCACCAGATGACCAGCAGGTCTCAACCCGCATCTCAAACTGCCTTGCTGATATCTCCTCTTGGATGACTTCCCACCACCTCAAGTTGAATCCCAGCAAGACTGAACTCTTGTACATCAAAGGCAACTCCTCTCCGAATCTTGACCTTGCAATCTCTTTTGACAACTCAGTTATCGTCCCCTCAAAAACGGCAAGAAGTCTTGGTGTCACTCTAGATGAAGACTTGTCTTTTTCTCCACACATCAGCAACCTCTCCAGGTCCTGCAGATATCTTCCTTACAACATCAGGAGAATCCGCCCCTTTCTCACTACAGAGGCTACTCAGCTTCTCGTCCAGACCTTGGTCATCTCTAAGCTGGACTACTGCAACTCTCTGATGTCTGGACTTTCACTAAAGGCAACACGACCACTTCAATTGATCCAGAATGCAGCTGCAAGACTCGTTTTTGATATTCCCAAATTCTCTCACACTACACCTCTGCTGCGGAACCTGCACTGGCTCCCTGTGGCTGCCCGCATCAGGTTCAAAACCCTAACACTTGCCTTTAAGGCCAAAACTGGAACTGCACCACCTTACATATCAGCACTGGTTAAGCAGCGTGTCACTTCTCGCTGTCTCAGAACATCAAGCACTGCACGTCTCGAACCACCCTTACTTAAAAGAAGAGGACGACATGCATCAAGACTCTTTGCAGTGTTGGCTCCTCAGTGGTGGAACGAACTTCCTATTGCTGTACGAACAGCGGAGACCCTCACTGTCTTCACACGTCGTCTGAAGACACACTTCTTTAAACAGCACTTGGGGGACTAAAGTCCCCATACTTTTTTTCTACCCTTTCTCTTTATAAAAAAAAAAAAAAAAAAAAATTGTGCTAAACTTACTATTTTCTTCTAGCATGGTTTTGTGTACAACTTGGTCAGCGGTAACTTGTTTAATGACAGTAGATTTAATCCTAGCCTAAAAAGACTGAAGAACAGTCGTAGACTACTAAGCACTGTTGTAAGTCGCTCTGGATAAGAGCGTCTGCTAAATGTTGTAAATGTAAATGTAAATGTAAATGCATGTTCTCCCCGTGTCTGCATACGTTTCCTCCTACAGTCCAAACACATGCAGGTTAGGTGCATTGGCAATCCTAAATTGTGCTTGGTATGTGGGCATGTGTGCCCTGCGGTGGGCTGGCACCCTGCCCGGGGTTTGTTCCTGCCTTGCGCCCTGTGCTGGCTGGGAATTGCTCCAGTAGACCCCCGTGACCCTGTGTTAGGATATAGTAGGTTGGAAAGTATATATATCAATGACTCAGGCTCCGTGTATGACTTTATTGTTCTACCTTTTATTTTTCTCTTTATTGATCACTCCTATCACTTTCTTTTATGTGGATTCGTTCCCTGGACACTTTTACTATTACAACATGGACATGGATTTTTACACGCCGAGACTCGTCTATTCAAGTAGTGAACTTCAAGTGCTGAGAACAAATGCCCACGCCGGTGTGGCTCCCTATTTACCTGACAAGGTAAGAAGACAGCATTATGGCAGCAGAGCCGGCGCTAAGCTAAAGGCTAAGCATCTTTCGAGAAAGTGGCGATACAAGCCTCCGGTGCCTTCTGTGACCCCACAATATGCATATGTCTCTGTTATATGTTATTTGGTGTGAGATTGGTAAAAGCAGTGTTAATATTTGTAAAGCATCCTCTGTTGGAATGACAAATGCAAAGCATTTGACTCTGTTATATGACATTTGGTATGGGATTTCTAAAAGCAGTTATAATATTTCTGATGCGCCATCTGTTGAAATGAAATCTGCAAAGAATATGACTGTCATATAATAATATACTTTCTGTCTTACATTTATCAATCAATACCATTTTGAGAAAGAAGGGTTTATCAAAATAAATAGATACAATAAATAGCTTCACACCAAAACAAACAACAAATATACTGTATTATTATACAATAAGTGGAATTCACCTAATTCATTAATATTTGTGATACTGTACATCATTTGTTGGAATGACAAATGCAATGCACATGTCTCTGTTATAGCTCATTTGGTATGGGCTTTGAAATAGCAGTGTTAATATTTGTGATACATCATTTCTTGGAATGACAAACACAATGCATATGTTTCTGTTATATGTTATTTGGTGTGAGATTGGTAAAAGCAGTGTTAATATTTGTAAGGCACCATCTGTTGAATGACAAATGCAAAGGATTTGACTCTGTTATATGACATTTGATATGGGATTTCTAACAGAAGTGTTAATATTTGTGATGCACCATCTGTTGGAATGACAAATGCAATTCATATGTCTCTGCTATAACTCATTTGGTATGAGCTTTGTAAAAGGAGTGTTAATATTTGTGATACATCATTTGTTGGAATGACAAACACAATGCATATGTCTCTGTTATATGTTATTTGGTGTGAGATTGGTAAAAGCAGTGTTAATATTTGTAAGGCACCATCTGTTGGAATGACAAATGCAAAGCATGTGACTCTGTTATATGACATTTGGTATGGGATTTCTAAAAGCAGTTATAATATTTCTGATGCGCCATCTGTTGAAATGAAATCTGCAAAGAATATGACTGTCATAAGTGGTCTTTGGCACTGTGCAGATTTTAAATAATCACACCCCGTGTGGTGCAGGCTCCAGTCAGTTGTGGGGGTGCTTCACTCCGGGGACAGTTGGGGTGTCTGACTGATTGCGTATGCACGTTTAATGCGAGCGCCAGTCAAGTACCTCATTATTGGCTTGGAAGGAGTGATGCAACACAAAAGTGCCCAATCAGGAAGGGTTAGACAAAAAGATCAAATCAAAAAGAGAATGGAAAAGAGAGTGAACTCACTACCAAATAAGATCGACGAACTGGCTGCGCTGGTGAAAAATGTCAGGACCTACAGAGAATGCAGTTTGTTGTGTTTTAGTGAAACGTGGCTAACTAACACCATCCCAGATGCTAACATGGAGCTACCCGGGTTTAGCACAGTTAGAGCGGACAGAGACGCGAGTTCCTGCGGGAAGCACAAAGGAGGAGGACTCGCTCTCTATGTGAATACACGGTGGTGTCACTCTGGACATGTTAACATAAAAATCCCCACTTGCTGAAGGGACATCGAACTGTTGGCCGGAAGTCTGTGTCCCTATTACTTGCCCCAGAGAGTTTGGACACGTCATTGTTGTTACTGTTTACATCCCTCCTCGGGCGGACGTGGAGACAGCGGGTGACATCATCCATTCTGCTGTTGCTAAGTTACAAACGCAGCACCCTGAGGCACTTGTGCTAATCGCTGGAGACTTTAACCATGTGACGCTGGACAAAACATGACCTGCCTTCTCCTAGTATGTGGGTTGTAACACCCGGGGAAATAAGACTATTGACTTACTGTATGCAAACGTTAAAGACACATACAGTGCCACCCCGCTGCCTGCGCTTGGGAAAGCAGATCATAACCTGGTTCTGCTTCATCCTCACTACACACCAAGAGTGAGGGTCCTACCTACAACCACACGCTCAATCAGGAAGTGGTACCCTGAGGCAGAGCAGGCTCTGAGAGACTGGAACTACAGACTGGGATATCCTGCAGGGGTCACATAGTGAGAACATTGAGGAGGTTGTTGACTGCACTACTGACTACATCAACTTCTGTATGGACATTGTAGTTCCAGTAAGAACAGTACGCTGCTATGCTAACAACAAGCTATGGATTACAAGTGACATCAAGGGCCTTTTGAACCAGAAGAAAAGGGCTTTTAAAGACGGTGATCAGCATGAGCTCAAGCGCATGCAGAAGGAACTCTGAGTCCAGCTCAGGGCGGCGAAGGAGCAGTACAGGAGAAAGCTGGAGCAGAAGTTGCAGAATAGCAGCATGAAGGAAGTGTGGGATGGGATGAAGATCATCACTGGCTGCAGCTCGAAGCGGGGTGCCACCATCGAGAGAAACGTGAAGAGAGCAAACCAGATGAACAACTTCATTAACAGGTTTGACCAACCTAACCCACTCTCACTCTCACCTCGGAGTACTGCACCCTCCACCCATCCTTCTGCTGACACAAGCATAGGAGTTTCCCCACACCCATAATTACAGCAGCCCAGGTAAGCAGAGAGCTGAGGAGACTTTGTGCCAGCAAAGCAGCGGGTCCAGATGGAGTATCGCCATGACTGCTGAAGGTCTGTGCACTGGAGCTGGGGAGTCCTCTACAGCGCATCTTCAACCTGAGCCTGGAACAGGGGAGAGTCCCGAGGCTTTGGAAAACATCTTGCATCACCCCAGTCCCAAAGGTATCACGTCCTAGTGAGCTGAACCACTTCCGGCCTGTCGCTCTGACGTCACATGTGATGAAGACCATGGAGAGACTGCTGCTTCACCTCCTGAGGCCACAGGTCCAACACGCCCTTGACCCTCTGAAGTTCGCATACCAGGAGAAGGTGGGAGCGGAAGATGCCATCATCTATATGCTACACCGATCCCTCTCTCACTTGGACAGAGGCAGTGGTGCTGTAAGAATTATGTTTCTGGACTTCTCTAGCGCCTTCAACACCATCCAACCTCTGCTCCTTAGGGACAAGCTGACAGAGATGGGAGTAGATTCATACCTGGTGGCATGGATCGTGGACTATCTTACAGACAGACCTCAGTATGTGCGTCTCGGGAACTGCAGGTCTGACATTGTGGTCAGCAACACAGGAGCGCCACAGGGGACTGTACTTTCTCCGGTCCTGTTCAGCCTATATACATCGGACTTCCAATACAACTCGGAGTCCTGCCACGTGCAAAAGTTCGCTGACGACACTGCCATTGTGGGCTGCATCAGGAGTGGGCAGGAGGAGGAGTATAGGGACCTAATCAAGGACTTTGTTAAATGGTGCGACTCAAACCACCTACACCTGAACACCAGCAAAACCAAGCAGCTGGTGGTGGATTTTAGGAGGACCAGACCCCTCATGGACCCCGTGATCATCAGAGGTGACTGTGTGCACTTGGACTGGACTGCCAATACTGATGCTCTGTGTAAGAAAGGACAGAACCGACTATACTTCCTTAGAAGGCTGACGACCTTCAACATCTGCAATAAGATGCTGCAGATGTTCAATCAGACGGTTGTGGTGAGCGCCCTCTTCTACGCGGTGGTGTGCTGGGGAGGCAGCATTAAGAAGAGGGACGCCTCACGCCTGGACAAACTGGTGAGGAAGGCAGGCTGTATTGTAGGCACGGAGCTGGACAGTTTGACATCCATGGCAGAGTGACGGGCGCTGAGCAGACTCCTGTCAATCATGGAGAATCCACTGCATCCACTGAACAGGATCATCTCCAGACAGAGGAGCAGCTTCAGCGACAGACTGCTGTCACCGTCCTGCTCCACTGACAGACTGAGGAGTTCATTCCTCCATCACACTATGCGACTCTTCAATTCCACCCGGGGGTTAAACGTTAACATTATACAAAGTTATTGTCAGTCTGTATACCTGTATTGTTATCACTCTTTAATTTAATATTTTTCTTTATCAGTATGCTGCTGCTGGAGTACGTGAATTTCCCCTTGGGATTAATAAAGTATCTATCTATCTATCTATCTATCTATCTATCTATCTATCTATCTATCTATCTATCTATCTATCTATCTATCTATCTATCTATCTATCTATCTATCTGCTGCCTCTTCAGTGTCTGCCATTCCTCCAATTTTAGGGTTGTCACAAAAACAGTCACAAGACATCAAACAGGTTTGGGGGCATCCACCCGTATATTGTGCCCTGGCAACAAAATGGGTCATTTTATTGAAATGTTCACAGGTTTGAGTCCAAAACAGAACTGACTTGAGTGCGAGAACATGGCAGCTTTAAAGGCCGGTACAGGAAGTGACATCGTCAATAGTGCCAGAACTGGAAGTTTAGTCTTCGGGGTACCATAAGTGACATCATCAATGGCGCAGGGAGCTAGCGGGATTTCCCATGGATGGTCTGCTGGGGATTGAGAGAGAAAGTCAGTGCAGCTCGCCACCCCCAGGTCTGGGGTGAAACTACTATTATTCAGGCCCTTTAGCTGCCTCCCAGTCACACGCGTGTGACAGTGTCATCTTCAAATTTCAGAACTCTACCAAAATTAATGTCACTAATATAATTAGAAAACGTAACGGTCCAAGGACAGACCCCCATTTTCCACTTACCTGTACTCTTTGTTTCTTGTTGGTTGTCCAACGTGAGCTCCAGTTTTGTAGGTTACCTCTAATGCCTACAGCTTCGAGTTCTAGAATGAATCTTTGGTGTGGGACGACTGAGTCAATGGCTTTATGAAAGTTGAAGACAATGATGTCATATTCTTTTTTATTCTATCATCTACCGCAGAAGCCAACTCAAAAGATTGGTTTGGCCAGATCTTCCTGTTGTAAACACACGGTGGCTGTTATTTAGTGTACTATTTTCATTTGGCCACTTTTCATACTAGCTGTCCCCCGCAGCTCTGCCCACATAGTCGTGAAACAGAACAAACTTTAAAAATCAATTAAAAAAAATGTAATTCTGGCCAAGTAGAAGGTAGGTGCACTCCAGAGTCAAACACTGGCACTGTATCTGATCGTGTTCAGCTCTGACAGGAGAGCGTTCCCCGCTTGGGTAAAAAAGCACATGGCCGTGATATCTCTTGTCAATCAGCAGCTACCCTCTAAAACACATGGAGCTCTGATCTCTCTCTCTAAAACATCAAACGTTAATCCTTGACAATCTCTAGATGATGATGTCTGCTGAACAAACAGGTAGCGCTAGCTAAGTGGAGGCGAGGTGCACTCCAACACGTGGCGACAGGTAGAGAGACTCGAACAGAGGCTGGCGTGTGAGTGAGGAAAGCCCCGCCCCCTGCTCTCCACCCACAGCCACTCTCTTGGATTTGCATAAATACATTGGTACCGCAAGTGAACTCTGGTACTTAGCGCGATGAGAGAAGTCGCAAAATCAACCGGAAAGTTCAAGCAAATTAGAGAAAACAACCCGAGCTAAATCCATTAAGTAGTTCTCTCGTTCGCTAGTGAAGCAGAGGTAAGGTACACCCCGAGGCTGGTGCGTGAGTGAGGAGGGAACCCTCGGCCTGCAGCATTTCCCTCAGATTCATGCAAAGTATGATGTCACAAAATCAACTGGAATGTTCAAGCAAATTACAGAAGAAAAACCCAATCTAAATCCATTAAGTAATTCTCTCGTGAAAAGCAGACAGACATACAGACTGACTGACAGACAGACATTGGATTTTACATATATATTGTAATACGAAAGAATCGACTCCAACAAATCAGTGGATTTGATGAAAAATAATTGAGCAATGGATCAAAAAACCAAAGCATTTGACAAAATACAGCTCTGAAATGAATGGTCGACACGATGTGATATGGCAGGAAAGGACATCAAAAATGTAGGATGGAAGTGATGTCATCTTCTGCAGTGGGAAGCGGATATGAGGTTGGGCGGCCATTTTGAGAACCCGGAAATGGTGAAGGTAATTGAATGGGATCGTTATTGTTCTTCTTTGGGTCTAGTAAAAGAGAGTCAGGGGCCTTAGTATCTGAAAACAACCCTTCATCTCGCGAAAGATCATTCACTTTAGGGCTTGTTGACTGCTTCCTAAGCACACGTGTGTGACAATTTATAGATATAGATCCATCCATCCATCCATCCATTTTCCAACCCGCTGAATCCGAACACAGGGTCACGGGGGTCTGCTGGAGCCAATCCCAGCCAAAACACAGGGCACAAGGCAGGAACCAATCCCGGGCAGGGTGCCAACCCACCGCAGGACACACACAAACACACCCACACACCAAGCACACACTAGGGCCAATTTAGAATCGCCAATCCACCTAACCTGCATGTCTTTGGACTGTGGGAGGAAACCAGAGCACCCGGAGGAAACCCATGCAGACACGGGGAGAACATACAAACTCCACGCAGGGAGGACCCGGGAAGCAAACCCAGGACCCCCAACTGCGAGGCAGCAGCGCTACCCACTACACTACCGTGCCGCCCTTAGATATAGATTATAATTTCCATAATTTTTCATGGTACAGAAGTAAGACTTATTGGTCGGCTCTACTGGCTGTGGTTGACCAGCTACAACTTGGTAGAGCTACCAACATGTCATCGGTCCTGCTCCTTCTAGACCTCTCCTCTGCCTTTGACATGGTCAGCCATGACATCCTTCTTGCCTCCGACGCTGACCTTGGCATCACTGGCCTGCTCTCAGATGGTCTCTGGTATCAGTTGGTCTCAAGCAGATCATAGAGCGTGTCCTGTTGAGAAGAGTTGTCAAAGACAAACCAGACTTGTACAGGGGTGTCACAAGGACTGATGATGGGTCCTCTACTCATCTCTCTGTACTCCACATCACTGAGCTCCACCATCCAACCCGCGTCACACATTGAGTTCACATCCCTGATTGCTGGCCTACAGAGTAGTCAATGGATCAGCACCTGAGTTTATGAAGACACTGGTGAGGTGCTCTGCTCCTTCTCGGCCCACTCAGGTCTGCCAGTAGAACAGCGTCTGGTGATGCCGCCTCAAGTCTCACTCCAGACTCATTTCATGTGTAATTCCTAGTTGAAGCGATGGGCTGCCCACCTGCATCCATTTTGTTGACTCCCTTGATGCATTTAAGAAAAAATTGAAAACTTATCTGTTCTGTGAGTATCGTCTGTCTACCCCTTACACTTGTCAGGTTCATTATTGGATTGGTCTACTCCCGTACCCTAATATTAGACAGATATGCACGTACACTCAGACCCTAACCACAACAGTGCTCTATGAATGACACACACACACACAGCTGGTTAACTTCTAGCACTTTAAACCACACAAGTGCCTTAGGAATAACACGGCCTGTCACTCTCTTAGCACTTCAAGAGACTTATCGGCATGAACAACACGATGTGTTGAATAGATCTCAGACCAAAATACTAGGAATATATTTATACATACAAAAGCTCAACATCTTTGGTTATATGCCATTTACCAACCAAAGATGTCTTACCTGCGGTGGGTTGGCACCCTGCCCGGGATTGGTTCCTGCCTTGTGCCCTGTGTTGGCTGGGATTGGCTCCAGCAGACCCCCGTGACCCTGTGTTCGGATTCAGCGGGTTGGACAATGGATGGATGGAAGATGTCTTACTTTACGTCCTGTTCCCTACTATCGGGTAGAGCTCACACCCTCGGCCTTAATAAACCTCACAGCCCAGAGAGTACAGCAAACCTCTGGATGCTCCCGGTGCTCATAAAAAAATGACTTTATTACTTCAGTCACTCTGCACATAAAGACAAAATATAGAAAGATGAAAACAAGTTAAGATTTATTAAAGTACAGTAATAACTAATAGAAAATAAGATCAAAAGTAAAGTCTGGATAAAAATCTTAAAACAGCCTACTGAAAGGAATTAGTGATGTCAAGGATGAATGATTTAGCATTCGATGTTCATGAAATGCTGTTAACTGACGATCTGTTGAATACTGCTCACACGTGTCTTTGTTTTCTCTTCTGACATCGCTCTTCTGTCGTCACTGTTTCTCTTCTGCTTTCAGACGAGGCATATTTATTATGAAATTTCATGCCGGGGTTTTTCCCAACACATTGATTGTTGCATGCACTTGATTGGCTGTCTGTCGATAAGATGGATGAATTTTGCTCAAACTTTTTAATCTATCTTTTCCCAAATAATAAAAGTTTTTTTTTTTGATGTTGCCTGAGGTATCGGCATGTCTTCCTTTCCCAGGCTGTAAACTGATTTTGCCCTATGTTGTGAACAACTGTTATAAAAGTGAGGTATAAGGGAAGAGGATATGTTTTTGATGTTATAGTGCCTATTCAAGTGTCCTGCATCTGAATTCATCTTCTTGGGACTGTGCAAAATATAATGAAAATATAGAGAATAATTTGCAGATTTTATACACCATAACAATCTGTTGAATTGATCAAAGAAGAAAAAATGAAACTTTGCTCTGTGATCTTTTAAATTGTTGATTAATTTCTTGTTACCGTATATACTCGCGTATAAGTCGGGTCTTGAAACCTGAAAAAAATCGATCATAAAATCAAACTCCGACTTATATGCCTGTTCAAAAATGCAACACTTAACTTCTTGCTTCTTCCAATCTCGCGCCAGTTTCTCAAACACATTGAATTTTGTTGCAGCAGTTTCTTTCGCCACTTCAATGATGTTTAATTTAAAACCAGCTTCATATTTTCTTCTGATCAAACACTCCATCATAGATAAGGGATGCTCTTACGATAAAGGTGTATGAGGGTGTGAGATACAAAAAAAACCAAAATCAGTGCAAATGTTGCTTCGGAATAGTTTGGGTATTACCGTGTGGTCATGTGGGCACAATACATAGAAATATAAAGGCAGTGTGCTCCGTGGTGACTCTCTCAGGTGGACGTTAGCATATCATAATCTCTTGGACCAATAGCGTGAGTTTTCCGCATTCTACTTATACGACCGACATTATAAAATACCGGGAATTATATGGTAAAATCAATTCCCAACTTATCCACGGGAGAACTTAAACACGAGCATATACGATAGATATCAAATAGTGCAAGTTGAGCAAGTGCAAAGTATTTACGAAGAGACAAACAGCAGAGTTACCAGTTAAATGTTGTAAAAACAATTAGGGGTAACCCTAAGTATGTTTATTTAGGATTTGAATACTTTAAGGAAAGAAGTGGAGATGGTGTGTAATTTAAGATGGAAGTGGAAAATACTGCATAGCCCACTTTAAATTTTCTATTTGACAAATAACAAGAAAACCATTCTATTGCCGTTCCAGATAAACCAGCCCACCCGTTACTTGGACCTCTTTTGTAAGTTGCTTTAGATAAAAGCATCTGCACTAAACAGTGCAAATGTCGATTTGCAATAGTTTGGGTATTACCGTGTGGTCACGTAGGCACCATACATAGAAGAAAAAATTGGCCGTGTGCTCCGTGGTGACTCTCTCAGGTGGGTGTTAGCATGTCGTAATCTCTTGGACCAATAGCGTGAGTTTTCCACATTCGACTTATACGACCAACATTATAAAATACCGTAAATTACACGGTAAAATCAAGTCCCGAATTATCTGCGGGAGGTCTGAAGACCTCAGACAGTTGCCCAGTGTCACGCACAGAGGGACAATTCAGGACAACAGTTTAATTAATAACTCCTTAATCCCAACTCTCATCACAACCACACATTGTCCAATATTGATCCCAGAACATACCAACCTGCCAATCCAGAGGTGGTAGTAGCTTACATATTACTCATCTGATTGGCCAGCAGACACATCTGTATCTCCACACCCAGTGTTGGCCTTAAGCACATGCCCGGGTTTGCCATTAGGACCAGCAGCCCTGCATGCCTTTACTTTGCTCAGTGCAGGTGTTAAGTCTGAGGGGCCGGTTGTCTGGGGAAGGGGCAGTTTTGGTTGCAATGAGCATAAATGAATATAAAGGTTGTTTAGCTTGTCAGGAAGGGAGACATTACAAATTGTTAAGGTTGTATTTACCTTCCCATATTCTGTGATGGTCCGGATGCCTTGCCACACACACCTGGGATCTGAGTTTTTGAAATGATCCTCAGTTTGTTGCTTGAATTTCTGTTTGGCTCTCCTGATGCCCTTTTTCAGGTTGACCCTGGGATGTGCTGAAGGTCTCAGCATCGCAAGATCTGAAAATGGCATTGCAGGCTTTCAGCAGGAGTCTAACCCCTCTATTCATCCAAGGTTTCTGATTAGGGATCAAAAATGATCAGAGCCGGCTATACTTCCTTAGAAGTCTAGTGTCCTTCAACATCTGCAATAAGATGCTGCAGATGTTCTATCAGACGGTTGTGGTGGGCGCCCTCTTCTATGCGGTGGTGTGCTGGGGAGGCAGCATAAAGAAGAGGGACGCCTCACGCCTGGACAAACTGGTGAGGAAGGCAGGCTCTATTGTTGGCACGGAGCTGAACAGTTTGACATCCGTGGCAGAGCGACGGGCACTGAGCAGACTCCTGTCAATCATGGAGAATCCACTGCATCCACTGAACAGGATCATCTCCAGACAGAGGAGCAGCTTCAGCGACAGACTGCTGTCACCGTCCTGCTCCACTGACAGACTGAGGAGATCGTTCCTCTACCACACTATGCGACTCTTCAATTCCACCCGGGGGGGGTAAACGTTAACATTTAACATTATATAAAGTTGTTGTCTGTTTTTACCTACATTTTTATTACTCTTTAATATTGTTCTTTATCAGTATGCTGCTGCTGAAGTATATGAATTTCCCCTTGGGATTAATAAAGTATCTATCTATCTATCTATCTATCTATCTATCTATCTATCTATCTATCTATCTATCTATCTATCTATCTATCTATCTATCTATCTAGGGAAGGTCTTAATCTGTTTGTATGTTGTAAGTTCATTAATGCTAGTATTAATATACAGTATCTCACAAAAGTGAGTACACCCCTCACACTTTTGTAAATATTTTATTATATCTTTTCATGGGACAACACTGAAGATAGGACCCTTTGATCCAAAGTACAGTAGTCCGTGTACAGCTTGTATCACAGTGTAAATTTGCTGTCCCTTCAAAATAACTCATCACACAGCCATTAATGTCTAAACCGCTGGCAACAAAAGTGAGTACACCCCTAAGTGAAAAATGTCCAAATTGTGCCCAAAGTGTTAATATTTTGTGTGGCCACCATTATTTTCCAGCACTGCCTTAACTCTCTCAGGCATGGAGTTCACACGAGCTTCACAGGTTGCCACTCCTCCATGATGCCATCACTGAGCTGGTGGATGTTAGAGACCTTGTGCTCCTCCACCTTCCGTTTGAGGATGCCCCACAGATGCTCAATGGGGTTTAGGTCTGGAGTCCGCTTGGTCAGTCCAGCACCTTCACCCTCAGTTTCTTTAGCAAGGCAGTGGTCATCTTGGAGGTGTGTTTGGGGTCGTTATCATGTTCAGTTGCTGAAGGGAGGGGGTCCTGCTCTGCTTCAGTATGTCACAGTACATGTTGGCATTCATGTAGCTCCCTAGTGCCGGCAGCACTCATGCAGCCCCAAACCATGACATTCCCACCACCATGCTTGACTGTAGGCAAGACACACTTGTCTTTGTACTCCTCACACACGCTTGACACCATCTGAACCCAATAAGTTTATCTTGGTCTCATCAGACCACAGCACATGGTTCCAGTAATCCATGTCTTTAGTCTGCTTGTCTTCAGCAAACTGTTTGTGTGCATCATCTTTAGAAGAGGCTTCCTTCTGGGATGACAGCCATGCAGACCATTTTGATGCAGTGTGCGGCGGGTGTACGTTCTGAGCACCGACAGGCTGACCTGTGCAGCAATGCTGGCAGCACTCATATGTCGATTTTCAAAAGACAACCTCTGGATATGACGCTGAGCACGTGCACTCAACTTCTTTGGTCGATCATGGCGAGGCCTGTTCTGAGTGGGACCTGTCCTGTTAAACCGCTGTATGGTCTTGGCCACCGTGCTGCAGCTCAGTTTCTGGATGTTGCCAATCTTCTTATAGCCGAGGCCATCTTTATGTAGAGCAGCAATTCTTTTTGTCAGATCCTCAGAGAGTTCTTTGCCATGAGGTGCCATGTTGAACTTCCAGTGACCAGTATGAGAGAGTGTGAGAGCGAGAACACCACATTTAACACACCTGAGACCTGGTAACACGAATGAATCACATGACACCCACCGGGGAGGGAAAATGGCTAATCGGGCACAATGTGGACATTTTTCACTTAGGGGTGTACTCACTTTTGTTGCCAGCGGTTTAGACATTAATGGCTGGGTGTTGAGATATTTTGAGGGGACAGCAAATTCACACTGTGATACAAGCTGTACACGGACTACTTTACATTGAATCAAAGTGTCATATCTTCAGTGTTGTCCCATGAAAAGACAGAATAAAATATTTACAAAAATGTGAGGGGTGTACTCACTTTTGTGAGATGCTGTAATCTATGACAAAAGTGGTGTACCTTTCAACATCCACTTCCGAATCCCGAGTGGCATTGGTGGCAAACAAGTTCCAGTCTGTGTGCCGAAACTTTTGCTGTAAAGCAGAGTCTGCCTCTTCACCGAAGGCCTCACGCATCTGATAAGTGGTGTGTATTTAGGACAGAGGAGCAGGGAGAGGGGATCTAATTGTCCAAAGTGGGGGAGCAGAAAGCAATGTTTGTATATTAGGTGGTCTAAGATTCTGTCACCTCAGGTGGGGCAGGAGACGTTTTGACGAAACTTGGGGAATACCCTTCTGAAGCTGCAAGGATTGATTAAGCTCACAGTACTGAAAGCCCCATCTGGATGTTCTTTCATTGCAAGCTAAGCATTGACATCCGGTGGTACACACACGACAGTGATAACGATACAGTTGAAGTCAGACGTTTATGCGCACTGTGAGGGAATTCTTCTAAAATCACTTTATAACCTTCCACAGATTTTATACTAACAGACTATACAGTAAGTTTGGCAGTTCATTTAAGATGTCTACTTTGTGCAGGGCAAAAGTCATTTCCAGCAATGTTCACAGACCTCAGAGTATTTCACATTTCATCGAGCAGATCACAATTCCAGTGGGTCACAAGTTCCCATACACTTTGTTAATATTTGGTAGCATTTCCTTTAAATTGTTTCACTCGAGCCAAATGTTTTGGGGTGGTCTTCCACAAGCGTCTTACAATACGTTGCTGGAATTTTGACCCACTCCTCCAGACAGCGTTGGCCTCCTCGCTCACACAATCGGATTGAGGTCAGGGCTTTGTGATGGCCACTCCAATACCTTAACCTTGTTTTCCTGAAGCCATTTTGCCACAATTTGGGAGGTCTGCTTAGGGGTCCTTGTCGATTTGATAGACCCATTTGTGACTGAGCTTCAGCTTCCTTGTTGAGCTCTTGAGATGTTGCCGCATTTTTATCTCCATCGTTTTCCTTCCTCGTGATGCTGTCTATTTTGTGAAGTGCACCAGTCCCACTTGCAGCCCCCACAACATGATGCTCCCCACCCCATGCTTTGGCTTGCAAGCCTCACCCTTTCTCCTCCAAACATAATGATGGTCATTATGTCCAAAGAGTTTGATCTTGGATTCATCAGACCAGAGGTCATTTCTCCAGAAGGTCAGATCTTTGTCCCCATGCGCCACTGCAAACTGCAGTCTGGCTTTTTGATGGTAGCTTTGAAGCGACAGCTTCTTCCTTGCTGAGTAGCTTTTCAGGTGATGTCGATATCAGACTTGTTTTACTGCGGATATTGAGACTTGTCTACCTGTGTCCTCCAGCATCTTCACAAGGTCCTTTGCAGTTGTTCTGGTATCGATTTGCACTTGTTCATGCCAAAGTACGTTCTTCTGAAGAAGACAGAATGCGTCTCCTTTCTGAGTGGTATGATGGCTGGGTGGTCCCAGGGTGTTTATACGTGTGTATTATTATTTGTACAGATGAACGTGGCACCTTGAGGTGTTTGTCAGTTGTTCTCAAGGATGAACCAGATTTGTGAAGGTCCACCATTTTGTTTCTGAGGTCTTGGATGATTTCTTATGATTTTCCCATTATGTCAAACCAAGAGGCCGTGAGTTTGAAGGTTGGCCTTAACACCCATCCACACGTTGACTCCAATTAGGCTAACTGGATGTCAGAAGCTAATTGTCGAATTGCCTAAAGGCTTGACATCATTTTCTGGACTTTTCCAAGCTGTTCAATGGCCCAGTTAGCAAAGTGTATGTACACTTGTGACCCACTGGAATTGCGATATTGCCATGAAAAAGTGTATACTCGGATGTCTGTGAATATTGTTGGAAAGAATTTCTTTTGTTCTGCACAAAGAAGATTCTTCAACGATATGCCAAGCTTATATGCGGCAGGCAGGCGAGTCCATTTGGCCGAAACGTCATTGCAGCAACTCCAAATCGTACTCAGTAGTTTGTATGCCCCCCGACACACACATGCCTGACAACGTCCTAATGAGACGACAGATGGTGTCCTGGGGGATCTTCTCAACAGATCTGGGCCAGGGCATCACCGAGCTCCTGGACAGTCTGAGTCGTCGGATGGACTGAAACATAATGTCCCACCCAGATATGGTCTATTGGATTGAGGTCAGGCGAGTGAGTGGGGGGGTGAGGGGGAAGTCAATGGGATCAATTCCTTCATCTTCTCGCCACATGAGGCCGGACATTGTCATGCACCAGGAGGAACCCAGGAGCCACTGCCCTAGCATAGGGTCTGACAATGGGTCCAAGGATTTCATCCCGATACCTAATGACAGTCAAGGTGCCTTTGTCTAGCCTGTAGAGGTCTGCGTGTCCCCCCATGGACATGCCTACCCAGACTGACCATCACTGACCCCCCACCAAACCGGTCATGCTGAATGATGTCACAGGCAGCATAACGTTCTCCACGGCTTCTCCAGACCCTTTCACGTCTGTCACATGTGCCCAGGGTGAACCTGCTCTCATCTGTGAAAAGCACAGGGCACCCGCCAGTGGTGGACTTGCCAATTCTGGTATTCTAAGGCAAATGCCAATCGAGCTGCATGGTGCCCACTAGAGGACGTCGGGCCCTCAGACCACCCTCATGAAGTCTGTTTCTGATTGTTTGCTCAGAGACATTCACACCAGTGGCCTGCCTGCCTGCTGGAGGTCATTTTGTTGGCTGTGCCAGTGCTCATCCTGTTCCTCCTTGCCCAAAGGAGCAGACACCGGTGGGTCCTGCTGATGGGTTAAGGACCTTCTACGAGGGGCCCTGTCCAGCTCTCCTATAGTAACTGTCTGTCTGTCTCCTGGAATCTCCTCCATGTCCTTGAGACTGTGCTGGGAGACCCAGCAAACCTTCTGGCAATGGGAGGCATGTATTGATGTGCCATCCTGGACAAGTTGGACTACCTGCGCCAGCTCTGTAGGGTCCAGGTATGGCCTCATGCTACCAGTAGTGACACTGACCGTAGACAAATGTGAAACGAGTGACAAAACAGATGAGGAGGGGAAAATGTCCGTGGCCTCCCTCCACCTGTGAAACCATTCATTCCTGTTTTGGTGGATCGTCTCATTGTGGCCCCTCTAGTGCACCAAAGCAGCTGAAACTGATGAACAAGCCCCTCTGCTACTTCACTGACCACATCAATAGCCCACAAGTGTCATTGACTTGATGCTATACTCAGATTAAAAAATGTTCATTTCATTTCTTTGAGCAGTATATACTGTATATATTATTTATTGTAGTGGGATCTACCACTGTACTATACACAGACAGAGCAAACAGGCAGGGTCGGGGGGGCCAGGTCAGTGGCCAAGTTATAATGTTCCCTGCATCATCCATCTGGCGATTGGCACTTTGTGCGGGGCAGCGGTCAGCTTGTAGTTGTTTCTGTGGCGCTGCATATCTGCGGTTGCATTGGTGATGGACAAGCAACCCTCAACAGATGCATCAGTCGCACTTCTGCGTGTCATCCCATTGGGGAGGGTCTCAAAAGAGTTGAGAAGTCTCACAATATATATATATATATATATATATACATACACTTAATCATCAGATATTGTAGATTAGCAGAGCAATGACTTTCCGTTACAACAGTGACTGCACACCAAGCGTTGTTCACATCAATACGTAGACCTCCACTTTGATCTTACTGGTGGTCTCTGTCGTTCTGTCAACTTAATAGCGATGTCCCAGATACAGTTATTTAACCATGTTTCTGTTAAGACCATGATGTTGCAGTCTTTAATACATGAGTGTGAGATGATCTGGAATGATAGCCTGTTTAGACCAAACATTGGTGAGGAAAATGCTTGGCAGAGGTAGATGGTGGGGGGGGTTTGCTGAAGCTTTGCCTGAATATCTCCACGCATTCCTCTCCTTTGTTTATGATTTCGACGCCACTGCTGGGCTCTTCCCATCGGCGGTGCCGATTTGCTAGACTGTGGTGTTCTGGCTATCTCTGGCTGTAGTTGAACGTTTTCCATTGCTGTGTTTTTACAAAGGAAGCCAATTTTCAAAAGTTCTAGTCGGCTATACGATATATTCACACGACTGTATTGGGGAAAAATAAAGAAAAAATAGTAACCATAATACTACTAATTCGCGAAAACTGGGAAGATGCAGGGTGTCACGATGCACACATGTCGCCGCCATGCTGTTAACAGACACAAATAGACAGGAGTGCTAACAAACAGTATAATCCTTTATTCCACTAAAAGTTACAACTCGTAACTTATGACTTCAGACTTGGAAAATGGAAAGTAAACGTGCCCCAAACTCGGAATTCCTAATCGTAAACTCGGACCTGGGGCCTCATATATAAAGCCGTGTGTAGAACTCACACTATAACATGGCGTAAGCACAAAAGCGGGATTGTGCGTACGCACAGAAAAATCCAGATGCAGAATCTGTGCGTACGCAAACTTTCACGTTCTTCCACTACATAAATCCCGATCAGCGTGAAAAGTAACGCACGTGCACGCACCTTCTGTCCCGCCCCAACTCCTCCCAGAATTACGCCTCTTTGAATATGCAAATCAATATAAATAGCCTTCTGTGAAAAGACAATGGGAAAAGCACGGGAGAAAATATAAGAATTTCAGCGAATACCAAGTGGAGGCAAAGGAAAAAACGTACTATTTGTTGGTTTAAACAGTGGTATAATCAACAAAAGGAAGTTGATCGAGTGACAGAGTGTCGGAGAAACTTGAAAGGTCAAGTTCACAAAGTAGCACAGTGCCCGAAATAAAAAAGAAGTCACATATCAAAGTCGGTGTGAAAAGGCAAGTCGTAGCCCACCGTCTGAGTGTCATATGAAAGTTTATTAGGGTACAGACAAAAAAACATAGGCACACAGTGGGGAAAAAAGCACGAAATGTCAACTTTAATCTCGAAATTTCCACTTTAATCACGTAGTTTATTTTGTCATTAAAGTAGAACATCATAAACTTCATCTTAAAATCGTTTATTTTACTAGTTTCTCAAGTAGCACGTTAAATGCTTTGTTCTGTGTTTGATCTTCTATGTGCTCTACATGTGTGAATCACTACGTGCTTCCGTTCTTTCTCTTTCTCCGACAGGACACATAATCCATTACATTCGTGATATTACAGCTCTCTGAATAATTAAAACACTGAGATGTATACGTGATATCATTTTCATGATGATAGGAATGAAAGCATGTTATTAAACATGGGAACACGGTGACGCAGTGATTGTTCATATCTCACGCAAGAGGCTTGCTGCACCATGCGCAACCTTCAATTAAATAATTTATCACAGCAGTATTGTCTCTTTCAAACGTACTAAACTCCAATTCCTGTCCTTACTTTTCTTTCTCCAATTACCCAATCGCCACACAATCAGCTCTGTAATAGACGTGAAGCCATCTGTAAGCTTAAAACGCCGATTCTTCAAAACTTTTAAGGAACATTGAAATATCTTCGTAGTACATGTTTAATTATTATATCCGTCTATCCTTCCAGTGTCATGTCAGCACCAGCAAGAATACAGCGCAATGCAGGAACAATCCGTGAACTAGCTAGCGCTGCGGCACCGTGTCCTCACATGTTTAATTATTAACAATACAGATTATTTAAATGAAGTTAAAGTTTTATCTGTATAATATAATCAACAGATTTTGCTGCATTTCATCTTAAAAATGATATCGTCATCATATGTAAATACGCGCTTCATAAAGTGGCGCAGGTTGTGCAATATTATAACTGTAGTGCAAGTTTACAGTGAGGTGATTGTACTTATAAGTATTAACAGTTCTATAAGGAGCACTTGATGGACTGATTGAGTGCGTTTATAGTTCTTGGGATGAAACTGTTTCTGAAACGCGAGGTCCATACAGGAAAGGCTTTGACGCGTTTTGCCGTGGCTGAGGTAGTGTGTGATTGAAACTATGTACCGATAATTCTCTTTCCGATCATCTGCTGCTGTGATTCCCCACTCAGCTACAGTGATATAAATACTCCGAGTGGTGCAGTGAGAGTAATATGGAAAAAGATGATCCGCAGTGGCAACCCTTAATGGGAGCAGCTGAAAGAAGAACAAGATGCAGTGAGCGTAACAACGCTAAAGCAGTTATGGTATTTGGAATACTATGGCTATTCCCTGGACCATTATATTGTTACAGGTTAATTACAATCAGATGCATTACACTAATAAACAATATGCAGTTAATTTCAGTGTATTTATAAAGCCGCGTCAGGAATGTGGGTCTAAGAAAGAAAGGGTGACCACACAGGAACAGTAGCACTGCTTTGACGCTGGGTGCCGCCAGTCTGCAAAACCAAGCGGAGAAATTGCGTACGCCAGGGTATGAGGTACCGTGGAAATGTGTGTGGCTTTACGCCAAGTTTAGGTTTTAACATCGCGATTTGAGCGTGGAAATGTTCGTACGCAACATTTCTTTTTTTTTTTTTTTAACTCTAAAATAACTTTATTATGACACATAAATACGACAAACTTCACTGACACAATGTCGTGTTATCAAGGAGCCTAAAATAGGAAGATGGCCTCATTTTTCCACCACTGACCCGTCCATCATCTTTCAGTTCTGAGAGTTCCGCTTTTCCATTCTTCTCTGGGACAGCCGCCTGCTGTTGCCGCGGACTCTTGTGGATTTTGTCGATTTGAAAAAGGGTCTTGAGGTTTTTCCGGGTAAGCTCCACTTCGTCCTCAAATTTCTGGATCTGCTGTCGGCACTTTTTCCTAATGTAGATGCACAGACGCTCCATCTCCAGCATGAAGTACTCGTCCACCTGCTAGCAGCTCTTTGTAATCCTTCTTCAACTGCAGAAAGCCACATTTTGGGTTGTGCTTGGAGTGCTCAAGCCAGGGGTTATCCTGCGGCTCCCAGCCCACCAGCTCCGTCAGGCAGAAGAAGCAACGCACAACGTCCGGCTTGTTTTCACTGGGGCAGTGGACAAAGCCTGCGCGTGCCATCATTTCTGGTGTGCAGAGACAGTCTTCGAGGAACGGCCAGTCGACAAAGGTCATCAGACGGTCCTTATGACTGTACATCTCCATGTAGTCCACAAGTACGTTCTGCGCTGCTGCCCCTCCTTCTGCCATCGTGTTTTAGGGGCAACATTTCTGTGCGTACGCACCGTTTATACATGAGTCCCCTGGTCTGTTAAGACAGACATCAGATTATATTGTCAATCCAAAATGGCAACCTACACCGTGAACAGTAACACCATATAGTGTGATGGACGACCGGCTATGGACTCCGGTCGCCACCCCCAGGCCACTAGGAGGAGCCCTCCGGACAGCATGATGGTGCCCCGAGTTCCAGCAGGGCCTCATGGACTTTGTAGTTTCTATACACAGCCCTGCTGGATACCTTGGGGACCACCGGGAGTCGCTGTAGGGGGGCTAGTGGGCTCTTGTTTGCCCTATAACCTGGGAGTGCGTCACAGTCACGTGAATGGAGGAAGCGACATGCTCCCGGGGTGAAGAAGAGGACTGTTTGCCCTGACCCGAAAGGAAAATGGACTTGTGGGTTTGGCCAGGAACCACTTCCGGGTCAGGGGCTATAAAAGGATTGTGGGAAGCCCAGAACACTGAGCTGAGCTGGGAGGTAGGGTGGCAAAGTGTCTGGGCGAGGAGGAGTGGTTGGTTTAGAGAGAGAGTTGGTTATTTATATGAGTGTGGTGTGGAGAGTGCTTTGTGCACGTGACAACAAAATAAAATATTGTTGTACTTTTACCTCGTGTTCAGAGTGGTACCTGAGGGTTCAAGAGGTGGACAAAGCCTCTATCTGTCACAATAGGTATGTTTATTAGAAAAATTTACTTTAAACAAATCAACTTAATCCAAAATACTGAATATTGAGAAGGTAAGCGTTTACATTACAGTAATCCCTCGCTACTTCACGGTTCACTTTTCACAGATTCACGACTTTGCGGATTTTATATGTAAGCATATCTAAATACATAACGCAGATTTTTCGCTGCTTCGCGGGTTTCTGCGGACAATGGGTCTTTTTACTTGCTTCCTCAGTTGGTTTGCCCAGTTGATTTCATACAAGAGATGCTATTGGCAGATGGCTGAGAAGCTACCCAATCAGAGCACGCAGTTAAGTTCCTGTGTGCTGCTGATTGGCTCAGCGACGGAGTGTTGCATTAACCAGGAAGTCTCATCTCAAACATTCATCATTAACGTGCTACTGCTTCAGGGGCCGTGTCCAAGCACCAACAGAAGATACAAATGATTGCAGAAAAGGTAAAAGTTTTGGATATGTTGAAGGAAGGGAACAGCTACACCACTGCAGGACATCGATTCTTTTTATTTAAAAAGGAGGAAAAGCATATAAGATCTACGGCCGCAGTGTTCTTTAACCAGGGCGCAAAACGAGTTGCAAGTGGACGTGATAAGGCAGTAGTCTGGATGGAATTTGCTTTAGGAATCTTTGCAACAAGGTCGACGACGTCATGACCGCCTACAAGGTGCTACGTGTACTTCGCTATACAATAAGTATATCTACCGATTTCATATTGCTTAGCAGTTGTCCCTGTTATTAATAGAGTAAATGGTGGGTTGTAAACAATACAGGGAGGGTTTAAAAACGTCCAAATACACGTTAAATAATTAAATAAATATGGTGTCCCTACTTCGCAGAAATTCAGTTATCGCGGTCGGCCTTGGAACCTATCTCCCGCAATAAGTGAGGGATTACTGTACTAGAATGAACAGTAACAGACTAACCGATGTAAGCTTGATATGCATTGCTCTCAATGATTGCTGTGTGATTTTTTAAAAATTGCAGCTGCCAAGCAGACGAAGTTCTATTTATCGCAACCAAGAGGATAAAAATCTTTCTTAGGCATGACGACATACTTTTTGCATCATTCTCACTCATCGGTTTCTACCTCGATATGGACTAGGTGTGACGATGCAGGTTCTGCTCCACGCTCCCATCTTACTTCAGGGAGCTCTTGAACCTGACACAGTTGGTAATGTCACCGATGAGCTCGGCAGTGAGGCACAACAAATGGTGCAAGGGGATGGTGTAAAAAAGTGCCAAGTGCTTTTATTAAAATCAACACTCAAAAACAAAGTGTTCAAATAAAAGTGTAGTGCATTAATATCCATAAATAAATCCATAAAAACAGAAGTGAAGGGGAGGTTAAAAAAAACACAGAAAATCCTTTAAAATAACGGCTGGAAGTGGTCTCTTTACAAACACAAGCCTATCATGACTTACAAACCTGAGCGCGCATTAAGATCTCAAGATGCCGGTCTGCTTATGATTCCAAGGATTAATAAAATAACAGTGGGAGGTGGAGCTTTTAGTTACAGGGCCCCTAAACTGTGGAGTGGTCTGCCTGCTACTATAAGAGATGCCCCTTCGGTCTCAGCTTTTAAATCCCGGCTGAAGACTCACGACTTCAGTTTAGCACACCCTGACTAGAGCTGCTGATTAACTGTGCAGACTGCATCTCTGTTGTTAGTCATTAGTAGTAAAAAATAAGTAACATGACAGTTATAATTGTATAATAACCCTCACTTATTCTGTTTTTCTTCTCGGTACTCAAATGTGGCACTTGGTGCCACTGCCCACCTGCCAAGTTGTTTTGCCTGCCTAAGGAAAAGTCATCCCAGATGGAGGATCACAGGAATCGTGGGAAAGAGGGGTCCTTTCATCGGATTGGCTGGCCCAGCACTGTTTCAGCCGTGGAATGGCCAAATGGGGGAGGCAGCTTGAAGGATGAGGTCTCCAGGACTCTATACAAATCCAAATCTTATTATGGGATATATCATCTACAGTAATCCCTCGCTATATCGCGCTTCGCCTTTCGCGGGCTTCACTCTATCGCGGATTTTTATATGTAAGCATATTTAAATATATATCGCAGATTTTTTGCTGGTTCGCGGATTCTGTGGACAATGGGTCTTTTAATTTCTGGTACATGCTTCCTCAGTTGGTTTGCCCAGTTGATTTCATACAAGGGACGCTATTGGCAGATGGCTGAGAAGCTACCCAACTTACTTTTCTCTGTCTCTTGCGCTGACTATCTCTGATCCTGACGTAGGCGGATTGAGCAGGGGGGCTGTTCGCACACCTAGACGATACGGACGCTCGTCTAAAAATGCTAAAAAGATTATCTTCACGTTGCTACCTTCTGTGCAGCTGCTTCCTGAAGCGACATGCTGCACGGTGCTTCGCATACTTAAAAGCTCAAAGGGCACGTATTGATTTTTGACTGTTTGTTTTCCTCTGTCTCTCTCCCTCTCTCTCTCTCTGCTCCTGACGGAGGGGGTGTGAGCTGCCCGCCTTCAACAGCTTTGTACCGGGCGGTGCTTCGCATACTTAAAAGCCAAACAGCCCTATTGATTTGTTTGGTTTTTCTCTCACTTTCTGACATTCTCTGCTCCTGACGCGCACTCCTTTGAAAAGGAAGATATGTTTGCATTCTTTTAATTGTGAGACAGAACTGTCATCTCTGTCTTGTCATGGAGCACAGTTTAAACTTTTGAAAAAGAGACAAATGTTTGTTGGCAGTGTTTGAATAACGTTCCTGTCTCTCTACAACCTCCTGTGTTTCTGCGCAAATCTGTGACCCAAGCATGACAATATAAAAATAACCATAAAAACATATGGTTTCTACTTCACGGATTTTCTTATTTCGCGGGTGGCTCTGGAACGCAACCCCCGCGATGGAGGAAGGATTACTGTACTGTTAAATTCTGCTCTGTACTTCTAAAATTTTATATTTTTTATTTCTTACTATATTGAGGAATTGTTCTGTTCTGTGTATTGTATTGTATTGTATTGACCCCCTTCTTTTGACACCCACTGCACGCCCAACCTACCTGGACAGGGGTCTCTCTTTGAACTGCCTTTCCCAAGGTTTCTTCCATTTTTTCCCTACTAGGTTTTTTTGGGAGTTTTTTCTTGTCTTCTTAGAGAGTCAAGGCTGGGGGGCTGTCAAGAGGCGGGGCCTGTTAAAGCCCATTGTGGCACTTTCTGTGTGATTTTGGGCTACACAAAAATAAACTGTATTGTATTGTATTGTAAGCCTGGTGCTTCTTTACCTGGCGGCTCCCCTGCTTCTCCCATCTGGGTCCCACAACAGGAGAGTCACCCTACCAGCAGCTGACCTTCTCTCTGCTCATCTGGTCTGGAGGCTTCCCGATCCCTGGCTTCGGATTAGAACTCTCCAGACCGAGACTTGGCTTTCACCCAACGGCCAGGACGCTCACGTTGGGGCTTCTCCTTCCAAGCCTTCCGACTCCTGCTGCCTTCTGCGGAGAGCCATTCTTCTGCTGGTCACTCCCGCTCCTCAGAATGCTCAGCGGGAGCGACCACTACCAACTGCCCTAGGTGTTGGCCAAACACCCCCGCTAGGGCTCACTGTCCAGCTGCCTATGAGCGCTCGCTCGCTCACACCGGCTGTCTCTCCTCGCTGCTTCCTGCAACCTCCATTTCTTTTTTCCTTCATTTCCCCCCCTAACCGCCTCGCGCTTCTATTTATGACGGTGACGTCATTCACCTGTGGCAATCAGCGGCTCCCGGGAACAATTACGGATGCGGACGAGTCCTCACCTGTGCACTTAAGCAAGGACCACCCGCATCACAAATCATCCCAGGAACCACTTCAGCCACACACCACCACACCCGCTCGCTAAGCCGCGAGTGCGGTGATTATTTATTTTAAAAACTGGCCTCTTGACATGAGTTGTGGACCCGCTACACCACACTAGGTAATGTAGAAGAAGAATGTTCTCCTCAGCACCATGTATTTTGTGTGTTTAGTAAATTAGAATTTTTACTATAACTATTTTGTAACTTGCCAGTGAGAGACGCTTTGGCTTATGAACTAACAAAAATATGTTATTCCAAGGTTCAGGAGAAATAGTGTCCACATGAATAAAATGTAAGCTGTTTCTTGTTTTCCCTTTCTCAGAGTGAATGTTTCAGGGACAAGGTCACAAGGCTGCAGAAAGTACATGTAGTTTATGCAAAGGCGTCTCTCCTGTGCTTAGCTTCCAAAACACAGATAATGCTTAGCTCAACAGACATATTGTTTAACTTTACTGTTTTGATAAGGATGTTCTTTCTGTCTTATTAATCATGAGATGCTGAAGTATAAAAACCCCTCCTAATTTTTTCTTGGTGTTCAAATTGAGCTTTGCAGCAATAAGTTATGCTCTTTTGAATCTCTACTTACTGTGACTCCGAATGAATAAAAAAGAGAATTGAGAAATATTATCTGCCTGTTGTCAGTGTGCCTTTTTCGTCCACAGTAACTATTTAGTTAGGGTCTGTTGCTGAAACACCAGATTTCATGGCGGTACTCATGTTTACTTTCCAACTGGGGTAACACAAATGCGAGGGGGTCACAAATAACACCAATTGCAACATCCAACTTCCCACCTCTGCTGTATGATGAATGCAACATAATACTACAGCTTTCACTTACTATCAACAACAACATTTATTTCTATAGCACATTTTCATACAAATGGTGTAGCTCAAAGTGCTTTACATGATGAAGAACGAAAAGTTCTAAAAATAAGATTAGGCAATATTAAATCTTCTTCTTCTTTCGGCAGCTCCTGTTATGGGTTGCACAGCGGATTATCTTGTTCCATATCTTCCTGGCAATAATATATTAGGCAATGAATAAAGTAAGGTCTGATGGCTGGGAGGACAGTAAAAAACAAAAAATATAAACGCCAGAGGGCTGGAGAACAAAAATAAAAACAAAATCTGCAGGGGTTCCGAGGCCATGAGACCACCCAATAACAACCCCCCAACCGGGGCATTCTACTTAACATCAATGAACTCAATCAGTGCTCATGGTTTTCAGGCTTCACGTGAAAGAATTACATGATGATGATCATGTGGACCTCGGGCCTTCAATCCATCAGTGTAGGGACTGCGTGGTGCCAGAAGAAAACCGGAAGAAGAACAGCAGAAAAAGTAGGGGTTAGTACGGATTGTGGAGCCGTGATTAAAAATGATAATTCAATGCATATACAGAATATCAGGATTACACTAAAATCAAGCTCTGAGAAAGCCATGTTACAATAATGAGTTTTTATCAGTTTGTTAAACTGCTCCACTGTATCAGCCTGGTGAATTTCTATCGGTCAGCTATTCTAGACTTTAGGGGCATAACAGCAGAAGGCCGTATATATATATATATATATCTTAATACATAATTCGCCAGTCTCCTCACTCACTCACTAACATCCGTCCGAAGCCGAATGCGCAGTCGCCTTCTGCGCAGCTGCCCGAAAAACCTTACGAGACCGACATCGCGGCAGGCGGCAGATTTACGGCCGCGAAAATTCAAAGAGAAAGGCGACTTCAACCAGCATCCAACCCCAACATTGCGGGAGGCGGCGGATTTACGGCTGCAAAAATTCAAAGAGAAATGCGACTTCGATTAAAGCTCTAGAGGCCTGAAAGGCGATTTCGACTACAGCTCCAGGCCTAATTACGCATTCATTCAATACACCTATATCAGGTTTGTGGTGCTTATACTTATTATATATTATACTATTCCACACGGGCCCGTTTCATCTTACGTTGTCGAAACGGGCTCTTTGTCTGGTATATATATATATACATATATATACTGTATATATATATATATATATATATATACTGTATATATATATATATATATATATATATATATATATATATATATATATATACACATGGATATATATATATATATATATATATATACACAGTAATCCCTCACTTATCGCAGGAGATAAGTTCCAAGGCCGACCGCGATAACTGAATTTCCGCGAAGTAGGGACACTATATTTATTTAATTAGTTAACGTGTATTTGGACGTTTTTAAACCCTCCCTGTATTGTTTACAACCCACCCTTTACTCTATTAATAACAGGGACAACTGCTAAGCAATATGAAATCGGTAGATAAGTTTACACTTACTGTATAGCGAAGTACACGTAGCAGCTTGTAGGCGGTCATGACGTCGTCGACCTTGTTGCAAAGATTCCTAAAGCAGATTCCATCCAGACTACTGCCTTATCACGTCACTTGCAACTCGTTTTGCACCCTGGTTAAAGGACACTGTGGCCGTAGATCTTATATGCTTTTCCTCCTTTTTAAATAAAAAGAATTGATGTCCTGCAGCGGTGTAGCTGTTTCCCTTCCTTCAACATATCCAAAACTTTTACCTTTTCTGCAATCATTTGCATCTTCTGTTGGTGCTTGGACACAGCCCCTGAAGCAGTAGCACGTTAATGATGAACGAGTGAGATGAGACTTCCTGGTTAATGCAACACTCCATCGCTGAGCCAATCAGCAGCACACAGGAACTTAACTGCGTGCTCTGATTGGGAAGCTTCTCAGCCATCCGCCAATAGCATCTCTTGTATGAAATCAACTGGGCAAACCAACTGAGGAAGCAAGTAAAAAGACCCATTGTCCGCAGAAACCCGCGAAGCAGCGAAAAATCCGCGTTATGTATTTAGATATGCTTACATATAAAATCCGCGAAGTCGTGAATCCGCGAAAAGTGAACCGCGAAGTAGCGAGGGATTAATGTATATATATATATACTAGGGGGCTCCGCCCCCTGCTCGCTTCGCTCGCCAACCCCTGTGTTTGGTTTACCGGATATACAATACAATTTATTTTTTGTATAGCCCAAAATCACACAAGAAGTGGCCCTGCGTCTTGACAGCCTCCCAGCCTTGACCCTCTAAGAAGACCAGAAAAAACTCCCAAAAAAAAACCCTGTAGGGAGAAAATGGAAGAAACCTCAGGAAAGGCAGTTCAAAGAGAGACCCCTTTCCAGGTAGGTTGGGCGTGCAGTGGGTGTCAAAAAGAAGGGGGTCAATACAATACAGTACAATACATAGAACAGAATAAATCCTCAATACAGTATAAAAATAAAAATTCTAGAAGTACAGAGTAGAATTTCACATTAGATGATATCACATAATATGATTTGGATTTGTTTTAAGTCCTGGAGACCTCATTCATCAAGCTGCCTCCCCCATTTTGCCATTCCACATCTGAAATAGCGCTAATCCTATAAAAGGACCCCTCATTCCCACGTCCCCATTCATCAGGGATGACTTTACCTTAGGCAGGTAAATATAATATGCATTATTTTTACATTTACTTTCAAAACTTTTGTAAAAACAATACTTGTAACCACGCGCGAGGCATGAAATAAAGAAACATCTCTTTCTTCCCAGACGTATAATACTGCTCGTGTTGTGAAGGGTGTTGCGGCTGAGCGTACGCTAAGGATATGCCTTTGGATCATTTGCTGTCTTTTTGCTGCTTGCTAGCTGCCTCTTCTGCCTGTCGCATGTCGTTGTTTTAAGAGCTGGTAGCACATGATGCTTGCCTGCCAAAAGCAATCCAACAACTGCTAGCTTAGATGTCTGTTGACTTGTTTTAAATGATAGCTCACTGCCTGGTCTCGCGTGACATTGTAAAAAGCAATACCTGTCTTTTATTTCTGGCCGCGGGCATGGTTGAATTCTTTCTTGCAGGATGTATAACGCTGCTCGCGTTCGGTTGGGGTAGCTGCTGTCGTGC
Source organism: Erpetoichthys calabaricus (assembly GCF_900747795.2). Classification (NCBI taxonomy): domain Eukaryota; kingdom Metazoa; phylum Chordata; class Cladistia; order Polypteriformes; family Polypteridae; genus Erpetoichthys; species Erpetoichthys calabaricus. Next base: position 298,436,244 of record NC_041396.2, on the reverse strand, counting down.
TGCCCTTCGATCTTTTTAAAGCCTGTACAGCCGCTGTCCTTTTTGCTACGGCCCTGGGACAATCTCTTGGCACCAAGTCTCATGTTTACGGTCCCCGCAAGACGCACCTTGGCAAGTCTCCTTGGTCTCACGGGTCTTTAAAATGTCTTTCGAGATTATCATGTATCGTAGCCTTGCATTTGCTTTCCATTCCAGGATTTTCTTTTATATATATATATTATATATATATATATTAACATTATACAAAGATATTGTCTGTCTGTATACCTGCATTGTTTTCACTCTTTAATATTTTCTTTATCAGTATGCTGCTGCTGGAGTATGCGAATTTCCCCTTGGGATTAATAAAGTATCTATCTATCTATCTATCTATCTATCTATCTATCTATCTATCTATCTATCTATCTATCTATCTATCTATCTATCTAACTTCTTTTAAGTTTAGCTCTTGGAATTCTAAGCAAACCCTCATTTGAAGATCTACGATTATGATTTGGAGTGTAAGGTGAAAGGCATTCCAAAATATAGGATGGAGCAGATTATTGAAGGCTTTGTAAACCATAAGCAGGATTTTAAAGTCAATTCTAAATGGCACAGGTAACCAGTGTAATGACGCTAAGACTGGTGTGATGTGCTCGGATTTTCTTTTCCCAGTTAAGATTCTGGCTGCTGCATTCTACACTCGTTGTAATTGATTGATGTCTTTTTTGGGGTGGTCCTGAGAGGAGTGCGTTACAGTAATCTAGTTGACTAAAAACAAAAGCGTCAACTCATTTTTCAGCATCTTGCACAGTTATAAGGGATCTAACTTTTGCTCTGTTCCTTAAGTGAAAAAATGCTGTCCTGGTAACCTGACTAACGTGATTTAAAATTTTGGTCAGAGTTCTGAGTTTCCAACTCATGGAGGCCTTCCATTTGAAAAGTCCGACTTGGAACTCTGAAATTCTGACTTTCCATCTCAAATGGAACACAGCAAAAGACTGAATGAGGAATGAGGAGGAGGTTAGGAGCATGCCTTGCTGGCTGTTGCTAAATTGATCCATTGTGTGTGTGTGTGTGTGTGTGTGTGTGCGTATGTGTGCACATTCAGCCTTTGATGGCCTTGTGCCCAATGATTGATGATATTCATGATTCATGCCAGTTTCCCTGCCTGCACACTGACCTGGATACACTGGTTACGAAGATGGATAAAACGTGATTCTTTGGAAGCAGCCAGGATTCTTTACAATCTTAATACATAATTCGCCTGCCTCCTCACTCACTCACGTCCGTCCGAAGCCGAATACGCAGTCGCCTTCTGCGCAGCTGCCCGAAAAACCTTACGAGACCGACATCCAACCCCAACATCGCGGCAGATTTACGGCCGCAAAAATTCAAAGAGAAAGGCGACTTCGATTAAAGCTTTAGAGGCCTGAAAGGCGATTTCGAGTACAGCTTGAGGCCTAATTACGCATTCTGATTCAATTTCGCATTTATTCAATACACCTATATCAGGTTTGTGGTGCTTATACTTATTACTATTCCATATTGTACTGGAACATTCATCATTCAATATTATACTATAGGCCTGGAAAATTCATCAACTAACAGTACAAGCCTGTACAGTAATGAGTAAAGCGGACTACAATCATTACAAAACAACTTCTTCGTTACTTATCATTTGTTCTTCATACACTGACACAAACTCGTGCCCGTTTCATCTTACGTTGTCGAAACGGGCTCTTTGTCTAGTTAACTATAATACGCTTGGCGCTTCATAAGATTCCGCACAAATGTATCGTAACGGTGCCGAGTAAAGTACGGCGACATTACAGTCACGAGTAACCGCCTCGAAGTGTGCGACAGTAAGTGAAGCTCCCGGCGATGAATGAGACGAATGACAATAAAACGAGTCCCCCCCCCGACCAGTAGGTCGTGTGACGTGACACGGGGCTTGCGCGCGCGCGCGAGGGGTTCGAACAGTTCCGCATCTAGAAAGACGAACGAGACGCGTCCACTTTTTTTCGTGCGTTTTTGCTTTCTCTTTACTTTTTTTGCATTCTTTTTTTGTTTACTTTCTTCCCATCTCGTGTCTTCTGTAGCTCACGTGTAACTTACTACACCTTCGACCCTTTCCACCCCCCCCCCCCCCCCGGTCTTTACGAGTGCAGCGCGCTTGCAGGCCCGACTCGCCTCGGCCAATCCCTGTGATGCACACTGACGGCTGAGTGCTTCGTACCGGCCTGGCCGCCCAATGGAGGGGGCCGGTTGCTCGAGTGGAGAGGGGCGGCCCTCCGGTCGACTGCGCGTGTCTGTGGCCCTGTTGTAGTTTTAAACGGGGAAGGAGCGGGAGAGACGATAAGGTCGAGCTGTTACAGTTGTTTTGATTTTTGTTTGCTTTTGTTTTTATTCTCCCCACCGCATTTTGCCGCTACAGAAGCTGACGTTTTCTCGAAAGTTTCCAGGCGGGAATTTCGGTTTTCTTTTTTATTTAATTGGGGGGTTTCTTTTTGTTCTAATCTTGAATACGCATCGAGAAGACGCTCCAGTGAGTGTGAGCGCCCGACTCCGGGCTGCACGCCCCGGACGCCGAGCGGACTCAGCTTCCCGCTTTCCTCCACTGACGCCCGGCGGCTGCACTCGGACGATGTTACAGAAAGTCTGTGATCTTCTCCGTTTCGGCGGCCCGAGTCCCGAAAGCGCTCCTCAATCAGACCGAGGCCTCTGGGCTTCCATTGCAGAGCGGGGCGGCGAGCCATCTGTGGACAAGCGGAGTTTCAACGCACAGCGGAGCGCGTTGGGCTGCAGAGTGGGCAAGCGAGCGCTGGAGAGGTAAGTGGGCGCCGTCTGGAGCTACCGAGTAGTGTGGGGGGGAAAAAAATGGTGAAAAGGTGCGGACCGACCAGAAAAGTGTGATGGGAAGCGTGACAATGTGATGGAACCGGCAACTGCTCGGAGGATGTCCAGTCCTGCGTGGACGTGGGGTCCAAGTGTGCTGCACACGTGTAACCGTACGCGCGAGTTCTGCGTTTAAAAACCAAAAATCGGACCTGTCAGTTAGTGTGTGTGTGTGTGTGTGCGCGCGGATGGATTGGCAAGGAAAGCGAAACGCTTTTATACCAATTGTCTGTCATTGCGGGGATGGCAGTACTTCAGAGATCTCAGTAATGTACACGTTTTGCAAGGGTCAGTTTAGCATCTCTGCTTAGCGTAACACCAATCTATGATCAGGTACACACTGATGGGCTTAATCCGGATTCATCGGGTCACACTGCAGGGCACACTTCTGCACACACGCAGAGAAGCTCCATTTAGAGACACTAATTTGTCAGTGGGCACACAAGTGCAGACAAGGAAAGATTCAATTTAAGAGCCACCAGGGAGTGGGATGCTGGTCTGTCACCAGGCACACTCACTTGAGACACTGCAGTGGGACGCTTGCCCCTCACCAGTCTCAATTTTGTGCAGACATTGAAAGGCATAGTTTAGAATCAACAATTTAGATAGATCTTTGTTGTCATTGTCACTTTTACAAAGGAACAATGAAATTACAGGTGCTGGTCATAAAATTAGAATATCATGACAAAGTTGATTTATTTCAGTAATTCCATTCAAAAACTGAAACTTGTATATTAGATTCATTCATTACACACAGACTGATGTATTTCAAATGTTTATTTCTTTTAATGTTAATGATTATAACTGACAACTAATGAAAGTCCCAAATTCAGTATCTCAGAAAATTAGAATATCAATTAAGACCAATGCAAAAAAAGGATTTTTAGAAATGTTGGCCAACTGAAAGGTATGAACATGAAAAGTATGAGCATGTACAGCACTCAATATTTAGTTGGGGCTCCTTTGGCCTGGATTACTGCAGCAGTGCGGCGTGGCATGGAGTCGCTCAGTCTGTGGCACTGCTCAGGTGTTATGAGAGCCCATGCTGCTCTGATAGTGGCCTTCAGCTCTTCTGAATTGTTGGGTCTGGCGTATTGCATCTTCCTCTTCACAATACCCCATAGATTTTCTATGGGGTTAAGGTCAGGTGAGTTTGCTGGCCAATCAAGAACAGGGATACCATGGTCCTTAAACCAGGTACTGGTAGCTTTGGCACTGTGTGCAGGTGCCAGGTCCTGTTGGAAAATGAAATCGGCATCTCCATAAAGTTCGTCAGCAGCAGGAAGCATGAAGTGCTCTAAAACTTCCTGGTAGACGGCTGCGTTGACCTTGGACCTCAGCAAACACAATGGACCAACACCAGCAGATGACATGGCACCCCAAACCATCACTGACTGTGGAAACTTTACACTGGACCTCACGCAACATGGATTCTGTGCCTCTCCTCTCTTCCTCCAGACTCTGGGACCTTGATTTCCAAAGGAAATGCAAAATTTACTTTCATCAGAGAACATAACTTTGGACCACTCAGCAGGCGAGACGCTTCTGACGCTGTCTCTTGTTCAAGAGTGGCTTGACACAAGGAATGCGACAGCTGAAACTCATGTCTTGCATACGTCTGTGCCTGGTGGTTCTTGAAGCACTGACTCCAGCTGCAGTCCACTCTTTGTGAATCTCCCCCACATTTTTGAATGGGTTTTGTTTCACAATCCTCTCCAGGGTGCGGTTATCCCTATTGCTTGTCCACGTTTTTTCTACCACATCTTGTCCTTCTTCCCTTCGCCTCTCTATTAATGTGCTTGGACACAGAGCTCTGTGAACTGCCAGCCTCTTTAGCAATGACCTTTTGTGTCTTGCCCTCCTTGTGCAAGGTGTCAGTGGTCGTCTTTTGGACAACTGTCAAGTCAGCAGTCTTCCCCATGATTGTGTAGCCTACAGAACTCGACGGAGAGACCATTTAAAGGCTTTTGCAGGTGTTTGGAGTTAATTAGCTGATTAGAGTGTGGCACCCGGTGTCTTCAATAGTGAACCTTTTCACAATATTCTAATTTTCCGAGATAATGAATTTGGGACTTTCATTAGTTGTCAGTTGTAATCATCAACATTAAAAGAAATGAACATTTGAAATACATCAGTCTGTGTGTAATGAATGAATCTAATATACAAGTTTCACTTTTTGAATAGAATTACTGCAATAAATCAACTTTGTTATGATATTCTAATTTTATGACCAGCACCTGTAAAGTCACTACTTAGTGGGATGTTGGTCTGTCACAACGTGCAAACACTGAAAGGCTCCATTTAGGGCCACCTATCAGTGGTGCTCCTGTCTGTCTGTCTCTCTGAGCACACTCGCTTACAGCCATCAAAAGGCTTCGTTTAGTGCCACCAGTGAGTGGGATGGTGGTCTGTCACCTGCACACTCATGTGCAAACACTGAGAGACTCCATTTAGTAGTAGATAGATAGATAGATACTTTATTAATCCCAAGAGGAAATTGACTTGAAATACTCCAGTCTGTCTGAGCGCAATGACATGCAGACACTGAAAGGCTTCGTTTAGAGTCGCCAGTTAGTGGGATGCTGGTCTGTCACCAGGCACACGCACTGAGAGGCTCCGTTAGGCACACTCATGTGAGACACTGCAGTAGGACGCTGGTCTGTCACCAGTTACAGTGAGAAACAGATTAGTCAACAATTTGTCATTGGGCACACTTGTGTAGTCCTCTGAAGGTTCAATTTTAAAGTCACTAGTCAGTGGGATGTTGGTCTGTCACCTGGCACACTCATGTACAGACACTGAGAGACTCCATTTAGGGCCACCAATCCGTGGTACTCCAGTCTGTCTGTCTGAGCACAATCACATGCAGACACCGAAAGGCTTAGTTTAGAGTCACCAGGGCACCAGTCTGCCATCGGACACAATCATGTAGACACCGAAAGGTTCAGTTTAGAGTCACCAGTAAAGTGGGGGATCCCTTTCTGTCACCTCGCACATTCATGCAAGCATGCAGAGAGGCTTCATTTAGAGACACCATTTTGTCTTTGAGCACACTCGTTCAGACGGTGCAATGGGACACCAGTCAGTCACCAGAGACACTTGCATGCAGAAACTGAAAGGTTCAGTTTAGTTACCAGTCTGTGAGATGTTGGATTGTCACTGGGCACACTTGCGCACACACGCACACTGAGAGAGGCTTCATTTAGGGCAGGGGTGTCCAACTCTGGTCCTGATGGGTCGCAGCGGCTGCAGGTTTTCATTCTAACCATCTTCTTAATTAACCGTTTTTGCTGCTGATTAACTTGTTTTGCCTTCGTTTTAATTGACGTGACTCGGACCCCTTAGTTGTTTCTTTTTTCTTAATGAGCAGCCAAACAATAAGGAGACCCAAAACAAGACCAGTTCACCTGAAAATAAAGAAAGGCGACGGTCTCGGTCAGGTTGGTCTGCTCAAGTCACCAAAACATCTTGACGGTGGTCTTAGCGAAAAAACAGAAAATCAACAGTCTGCTGTGGCAGAATGAGAGCAGCAACAAGTTACGATATTCAGTAACGGCTTTAATGAACAGCAAGAATCGGCTTCTCATTAAGAGACTGGTTGGAGTGAAACTGGCTGAAGTTTGACGTTTCAGTTTAGCTGGTCAACTGTTGGCTCTTTTCACATCTCATTTCTGTTTGGCTGGCATTTAATGAAGAAACAAATCAATTCAGAGGAGTGAATATTTAAAAACAGGGCTATTAAAATGAAGGGAAAAGGAGTTAATTAGCAGTGAAAACTTGTCACTGATTAGGAAAAGGGTTAGAATGAAAACCTGCAGCCACTGCGATCCACCAGGGCTGGAGTTGGACACCACTGATTTAGAGCTACCTCTTAAAAGAAGAGGACGACATGCATCAAGACTCTTTGCAGTGTTGGCTCCTCAGTGGTGGAACGAACTTCCTCTTGCTGTACGAACAGCGGAGACCCTCACTGTCTTCAAACGTCGTCTGAAGACACACTTCTTTAAACAGCACTTGGGGGACTAAAGTCCCCATACTTTTTTTTTTTTTTTTTTTTTCTACCCTTTTTCTATTTTCTTCTAGCATGGTTTTGTGTACAACTTGGTCAGCGGTAACTTGTTTAATGACAGTAGATTTAATCCTAGCCTTAAAGACTGAAGAACAGTCGTAGACTACTAAGCATTGTTGTAAGTCGCTCTGGATAAGAGCATCTGCTAAATGTTGTAAATGTAAGCTACCAGTCAGTGGTACAACAATCTGTCTATGGGCACAATTATGCAAAATGGTGAAACATTGGATTTAGAGACACCAGTCACTGGGACATCAGTTTGTTATTGGGCACATGTGCAGACCCTGAAACGCTCGATTTAGAGCATCAGTCGCTGGTACACCAGTTTGTCATTGGGCACACACATGTAGAAACTGAAAGATTCAATTTGGAGTCACAAGTCAGTGGGATGTTGGTTTATCACCTGGCACACTTGTGCACACACATGCTTACATCAGAGGCTCCATTTACCACCTGTCAGTGGTACTCCAGTTTGTCCCTGAGCACATTCACATGTAGACACTCAAAGGCTTAGTTTTAGAGTCGGCAGGGCACCAGTCTGCCATCTGGCACACACATGCACTGTAGCCACCGAAAGGTTTAATTTAGTGTAACCAGCCAGTGGGGATGCCTTTCTGTCACCGGGCATACTCATATAGACACGCACACTGAGAGGCTTCATTTAGAGATGCCATTTTGTCTTTGGACACACTCGTGTGCAGACGGGGCAGTGGGATTTCGGTCTGACAGTGAAAATTTCAGTTTATAGTCCTCATTGGGACACACATGTGCAGACACACTGAAAGATTCAATTTGTCACAAGTCAGTGGGGTGTTGGTCTTGTCACCTGGCACACTCGTGCACACACACTGAGAGGCTCCATTTGTCAGTGGTAGTCCAGTTTGTCCCTGAGCACATTTCACATGTAAACACTCAAAAGCTCAGTTTAGAGTTGCCAGGGCACTCATGTACTGTAGCCACTGAAAGGTTTAATTTAGAGTCACCAGTCTGTGGGATGCTGGGCTATCGCAGGTCATACTCGCGTGCAGACATTGAAAGGCTTAGGTTTACAGCCACCATTCTGTCATGGGGCACACTAGCATAGGACACTACTTCTACCTCTTTCGGCTGCTCCCGTTAGGGGTTGCCAGAGCAGATCATCTTGTTCCATATCTTCCTGTCCTCTCCATCTTGCTCTGTTACACCATCACCTGCATGTCCTCTCTCACCACATCCATAAACCTTCTCTTAGACCTTCCTTTTCCCTGACAGCTCTGTCCTTAGCATCCTTCTCCCAATATACCCAGCATCTCTCCTCTGTACATGTCCAAACCAACGCAATCTCACCTCTCTGACTTTGTCTCCCAACCGTCCAACCTGAGCTGACCCTCTAATGTACTCATTTCTTATGCTGTCCACCCCCAATGCAAATCTTAGCATCTTTAACTCTGCCACCTCCAGCTCTGCCTCCTGCTTTCTGGTCAGTGCCACCGTCTCCATCCCATATAACATAACTGGTCTCGCTACCATCCTGTAGACCTTCCCTTTTCACTCTTGCTGATACCCGTCTGTCACAAATCACTCCTGACACCCTGCCTGCACTCTCTTCTTCACTTCTCTTCCACAATCCCCATTACTCTGTACTGTTGATCCCAAGTATTTAAACTACCCCACCTTCGCCAACTCTACTCCCTGCATCCTCACCATTCCACTGACCTCCCTCTCATTCACACACATGTATTCTGTCTTTGTGGTCCTACTGACCTTCATTCCTCTCCTCTCTAGAGTATATCTCCACCTCTCCAGGGTCTCCTCAACCTGCTCCCTACTCTCATTGCAGATCACAATGTCATCGGCAAACATCACAGTCCACGGGGACGCCTGTCGAATCTCGTCTGTCAACCTGTCCATCACCATTGCAAATAAGAAAGGGCTCAGAGCCGATCCCTGATGTAATCCCACCTCCACCTTGAATGCATCTGTCATATACGACACTGAAAGATTCAATTTAGGGTCACCAGTCAGTGGGATGTTGGCACACTTTTGCACACACACTGAGATGCTCCATTTAGGGCCACCTGTCAGTGGTATACCAGTCTGTCTCCAGGCACATTCATGTGCAGACACTGAAAAGCTCGTTTTAGAGTCGCCAGGGCACAAGTCTGTCATCGGGCACACACATGTAGTTGTTCAGTTTATTATTGGGCACATTCACATGCAGACACTGAAGGGCTGAATTTTGAACCACCAGGCACACTCATGCTCATACTGAGAAGCCCCATTTAAGGCCATCTGTCAGTGGTACACAAGTCTGACTCTGAAAGTCTCATTTTAGACTCCCTGGGGATACTCGTATGGAGGAATATTTTGGATAAAATTAAAATGAAGTATATATGCAACTAAATATATTGTGAAATAAAAACACAAAATGTGAGCATGAATTAAGCATGAAGCATTTATTTCTATATGGGTGTATTTCAGTGACGCATCACACACCGTGACATAACGCAATAAAACAAAACTGTCATGGAATTAAATAACGGTGGAGTAAAGGAGTTGTAGTAGTTCAAGTTCCTGTCGATTTTAAGCTTGCGCTTCATTGACGATGAACCCATCAAAACACAGTAGTTGCTAGAGCCCGTCCTCTCAGTTTTCATTTAAACAAATATTTCATGTTGAATGTGGCGACTCGGAAATATATAAATAAATCAATATTTAAGTGCATAAAGAAAGAAATGACTAAAAAACAAACTTCATCAAACATTTAATTATTTATGCTTAGATACTGTGTTTTTATTTACTTTCATTATACCAGTAAAAACATTTTTTTTGTGTATGTATTTATTTTGTCTGAAATATTCCATCATACACTTGTGCTCTCACTGAAAGGATTAATTTAGACCCTCACTCCATGGGACGTCATTCTTTCTCCAGGCACGACATTCAGAGTCTCATTTTATAGTCTCTGGAAACACCGGTACGGTGGAATATTTTGGACAAAATAAAATCAATGCACAAATAAATGTACTGTGAAATGAAACAATAAACAAATAAAACCACGATATGTGATTATAAATTTAGCAATAAAAACATTTCATTAAACATTTGGTTCTTTGTGTACTTACAGTCATATGAAAAAGTTTGGGAACCCCTCTTAATTCTTTGGATTTTTGTTTCTCATTGGCTGAACTTCCTTTTAATATATGACATGCCTTATGGAAACAATAGGATTTCAGCAGTAACATTAAGTTTACTGGATTAACAGAAAATATGCAATATGCATCATAACAAAATTAGACGGGTGCATACATTTAGGCACCCCAACAGAGATATGACATCAATACTTAGCTGAGCCTCTTTTGCTAATCTAACAGCCTCTAGACGCTGTCCTCCTACAGCCTGTGATGAGTGTCTGGATTCTGGATGGAGGTATTGTTGACCATTCTTCATACAAAATCTCTCCAGTTCAGTTCAATGGGATGGCTGCCGAGCATGGACAGCCTGCTTCAAATCATCCCATAGATTTTCGATAATTTTCAAGTCAGGGGACTGTGACGGCCATTCCAGAACATTGTACTTTTCCCTTTGCATGAATGTCTTTTTTAGGTTTCCAACTGTGTTTTGGGTCATTGTCTTGTTGGAATATCCAACCCCTGCATAACGTCAACTTTGTGACTGATGCTTGAACATTATCCTGAAGAAATTGTTGATACTGGGTTGAATTCATCGGACCCTCGACTTTAGCAAGGGCCCCAGTCCCTGAACTAGCCACACTGCCCCACAGCATGATGGGACCTCCACCAAATTTGACAGTAGGTAGCAGGTGTTTTTCTTGGAATGCGGTGTTGTTCTTCTGCCATGCAAATCGCTTTTTGTTCTGACCAAATAACTCCATTCGTGTCTCATCAGTCCAAAGCACTTTGTTCCAAAGTGAATCTGGCTTGTCTAAATGAGCATTGGCATACAACAAGCGACTGTTTGTGTTGTGAGTGCAGAAAGGGCTTCTTTCTCATCACCCTGCCATACAGATGTTCTTTGTGCAAATTGCGCTGAATTGTAGAACAATGTACAGATACACCATCTGCAGCAAGATGTCCTTGCAGGTCTTTGGTGGGTTGTCTGTAACCATTCTCACAATTCTGCACATATGCCACTCCTGTAGTTTTCTTGGCCTGCCAGACCTGCTGGTTTAACAGCAACTGTGCCTGTGGCCTTCCATTTCCTGATTCCATTCCTTACAGTTGAAACTGACATTTTAAACCTCTGAGATGGCTTTTTGTAGCCTTCTCCTAAACTATGAGACTGAACAATCTTTGTTTTCAGATCTTTGGAGAGTCGCTTTGAGGATCCCATGCTGTCACTCTTCAGAGGAGAGTCAAAGGGATGGAAGCACAACTTGTGATTGACCACCTTAAATACCTTCATACAGTGCATCTGGAAAGTATTCACAGCGCATCACTTTTCCACGTTTTGTTATGTTACAGCCTTATTCTAAAATGAATTAAATTCATTTTTTCCTCAGAATTCTACACACAACACCCCATAATGACAACGTGAAAAAAGTTTACTTGAGGTTTTTGCAAATTTATTAAAAAAAAAAAAATTGAGAAAGCACATGTCCATAAGTATTCACAGCCTTTGCCATGAAGCTCCAAATTGAGCTCAGGTCCATCCTGTTTCCCCTGATCATCCTTGAGATGTTTCTGCAGCTTCATTGAAGTCCACCTGTGCTAAATTCAGTTGACTGGACCTGATTTGGAAAGGCACACACCTGTCTATATAAGGTCCCACAGTTGACAGTTCATGTCAGAGCACAAACCAAGCATGAGGTCAAAGCAATTGTCTGTAGACCTCTGAGACAGGATTGTCTCGAGGCACAAATCTGAGGAAGGTTACAGAAAAAATTTCTGCTGCTTTGAAGGTCCCAATGAGCACAGTGGCCTCCATCATGTGTAAGTGGAAGAAGTTCGAAACCACCAGGACTCTTCCTAAAGCTGGCCAGCCATCTAAACTGAGCGATCGGGGGAGAAGGACTTTAGTCATGGAGGTGACCAAGAACCCGATGGTCATTCTGTCAGAGCTCCAGAGGTCCTCTGTGGAGAGAGGAGAAACCTTCCAGAAGGACAACCATCTCTGCAGCAATCCACCAATCAGGCCTGTATGGTAGAGTGGCCAGACAGAAGCCACTCTTTAGTAAAAGGCACATGGCAGCCCGCCTGGAGTTTGTCAAAAGGCACCTGAAGGACTTTCAGACCATGAGAAAGAAAATTCTCTGGTCTGATGAGACAAAGATTGAACTCTTTGGTGTGAATGCCAGGCATCACGTTTGGAGGAAACCAGGCACCGCTCATCAGCAGGCCAATACCATCCCTACAGTGAAGCATGGTGGTGGCAGCATCATGCTGTGGAACTGGGAGACTAGTCAGGATAAATGGAAAGATGACTGCAGCAATGTACAGAGACATCCTGGATGAAAACCTGCTCCAGAGCGCTCTTGACCTCAGACTGGGGTGACGGTTCATCTTTCAGCAGGACAACGACCCTAAGCACACAGCCAAGATATCAAAGGAGTGGCTTCAGGACAACTCTGTGAATGTCCTTGAGTGGCCCAGCCAGAGCCCAGACTTGAATCCGATAGAACATCTCTGGAGAGATCTTAAAATGGCTGTGCACCGACGCTTCCCATCCAACCTGATGGAGCTTGAGAGGTGCTGCAAAGAGGAATGGGCGAAACTGGCCAAGGATAGGTGTGCCAAGCTTGTGGCATCATATTCAACAAGACTTGAGGCTGGAATTTCTGCCAAAGGTGCATCAACAAAGTACTGAGCAAAGGCTGTGAATACTTATGGACATGGGATTTCTCAGTTTTTTTTGTTTTTTTTTTAATAAATCTGCAAAAACCTCAAACTTTTTTCACGTTGTCATTATGGGGCGTTGTGTGTAGAATTCTGAGGAAAAAAATGAATTTAATCCATTTTGGAATAAGGCTGTAACATAACAAAATGTGGAAAAAGTGATGCGCTGGGAATACTTTCTGGATGCACTGTACCTCATGATTGGACACACCGGTCTATGAAGTTCAAGGCTTAATGAGCTCATCCAACCAATTTGGTGTTGACAGTAATCAGCATTGAGCAGTGACAGGCATTCAAATCAGCAGAATTACAAGGGGACCCACATTTGTGCACAGCCAGTTTTTCACATATGATTTAATTTCATACAACTAAATACTGCTTCACTAAAAATCTTTGTTTGGAAAACACCCCAGTTTTCCGATGTCTCTAGGAAATGAAAGACAAACCACTCTTATCTTTTTTTTTTTTTTTTTTTTTTTTGAAGGGAGAGTCCATTGTTATGCAGGCTGAAAGGGGTTCCCAAACATTTTCACATGACTGTCTTTCGTCATTTATTTATTTCAGTGACATGCAGAATGAAAAGTCTCATTGTCACCTGTCGATAGTTGAGTAAGGTGGGCTACAGCGAGTTACTGAATTTTGATTTTTGAATCGTCCGTAGAGTGGATGTAAATATTTGGCCATCAATGGTCGTGCTAACAGTGGATACTTCATGTTCAGACATCTCGTGATGAATTCTGGAACTTTTTGAATTAAAGTAGCCACTTTGCAAAGAAAAGCTGCTTGAAATTACTGTACATTCATTTGCCACAGACCTTTGAGCTTGAAGTTTTTTGAACTTTAAACTTTATTTGTCCCAAGGGGGAAATTTGACTTTTTACAGAAGCTCAATAAATAAGTTGACAAAAATGTGTACAAGAATTACCAGAATGAAACTTCTTACCCTGCTAAAAATAAAAAGAGCAGTCACAGTGAGGGATTATAAAGGTGAATTGCCATTGATGTAAAGGAGTTCCAGTAATTTATATTAGAATCACAACTCTGATCATATGCTTTAATGCCAATTCACCAATCAAAGCACAGTACTTGCTAGATCTCACCCTCTCAACTTTCATGGGTCAAATTTTTAAACCATGTTTCTTATTGCATACAGAGTCACTGAAATAAATACTGTATATACTCGCTTATAAGTTGGGTCTTGAAACCTGAAAAATCGATCATAAAATCAGACCCCCACTTATATGCCCGTTCAAATTTACGACACATTATTTTATTTTATTTTTTTTTAACATCTTGCCTTCTCCAATACCACACCAGTTTCTCAGACACATTGAATTTTGTTGCAGCAGCTCAGTTACCAATTTCTTTCGCTTTTAATTTAAAACCAGCTTCATATTTTCTTCTGATCAAACGCTCCATCGTAGATGAGGGATGCCGTTAAGATAAAGGTGTATGATGGTGTGAGATACAGAAAGCACAAAACATTGCAAACGTCGCTTCCGAATAGTTCAGGTATTATCGTGTGGTCATGTAGGCACAATACATAGAGAAAAAAAAGGCTGTGTGCTCCGTGGTTACTCTCTCAGATGGGCGTTAGCATATCGTAATCCTCCTGGACCAATAGTTTGAGTTTTCTGCTTTCAACTTATATGACCAACATTATAAAATACTGGAAATTATATAGGGCGGCACAGTGGGTAGCACTGCTGCCTCACAGTTAGGAGACCCGAGTTCGCTTCTCGGGTCCTCCCTGAGTGGAGTTTGCATGTACTCCGGTTTCCTCCCACAGTCCAAAGACATGCAGGTTAGGTGCGATCCTAAATTGTCCCTAGTTTGTGCTTGGTGTGTGTGTGTGTGCGCCCTGCAGTGGGCTGGCGCCCTGCCTGGGGTTTGTTTCCTTGTTGACTGGGATTGGCTCCAGCAGACCCCCATGACCCTGTAGTTAGGAAATAGCGGGTTGGATGATGGATGGATGGATGGAAATTATACGGTAAAATCAAGTCCTGAATTATACACGGGAAAACTTAAACGTGAGTAAATATGATAAATGAAGAAATAATTAAATACATAAAGAAATAAGCATGTCATCACTTAATAATTTATGCTCACATATTACGTGTTATTTATTTAGTAGCAAAATACCCACGCTTCGCAGTGGAGAAATGTGTGTTAAAGAAGTTATGATAAAGAAAACATTATAAAAATAACGTAACATGATTGTCAATGTAATTGTCGTAGGCTTATTTCAGTATTGAGAGTGAATTTGATGATTGTAAAGAGTTTAATTTATGATTGTTAATGTTGTGTATGAGAAATGCACATTTTTAGGATGTAAGGATCTCTTTATAAACGATGTTTACAGTTCTGCACTCGGGCTGTAAAATGACCAAGCTGTCTGCTGAGCTTACTCTTGAGCATGCAAGAACCTGCCAAAAGGAGAGGTCAGTTCCGAAAGTTCTCTTATGGCATAATGGTGAGGACTGCTAAAAAGTTATTTTCGAAAGTTCATTACGGGGCATGGTGTGAAATGAAACATACTTACTGTTTGTAAGTACAGTGTAAAGGATGAGCATGGGAAATTTGGGCTTCCTACGTATATTTGAAGTCACAGAAATAGTGAGGACGGGTTTCCCCTATCTATATATACAGTTTAGAGATTACACCTGTTCTTAACCCCCTTGGGTGTTGCAATAGGATATAAAACATACCTAACTTTTGTTAAGTACACTGCAAGGAATGAGCCCGCGAAATTTGAGTTTCCCACCTATATGGAAAGTGGGAGAATTAGTGAGGAGTCATGGAGGGCTTTGCCTTTTATATGCATAGATTGGCACATTTCACTGTACATACATTTTATTTGCATGTTAATTTAATGTACAAAATATCCCTTCATACTGTACACTTGTGTTCTCATTGAAAGACTCAATTCAGAAGTTGACTGCTATCCCACTGACTGCTATTACTGAAAGTTTCAATTTGGAGCCCCCAGTCAGTGGGATGCACATTTGTGTGTACACACTGAAAAGTCTCTAATGTACTCAGCAGTCAGTAGGATGCTGGTCAGTCATCGGTCACAAGTGTGTACTCACTGCCAGGCTCCATTTAGAGGCACCTGTCAGCAGAATGTCAGTCTGTTGCTGGACACAATCGTGTGAGAAGACTAAAAGCTCCATTTTGGACCCACCAGTCAGTGGGATTATATTCTGTCACTGTGCGCTGAAAGATTTAATTTAGAGCCACGAGTCACTGGGTCAGCACTTATTGTTTTTGTTTAGAATAGATAATAATTAATTTTATTTATAAGGCACTTTACATTAGTTAGTAAATCTCAAAGTGCTACATTAAAATATTTAAGAAAGATAAAACAACAATAAATTAGTGGCATTCTTGTTAATATGCTTTCCTAAATAAAAAAGTCTTTAGCTGTTTTTCAAAACAGCCCCCAATCTTGTGTTTTTAGGTTCTCAGATAGGGCATTCGAGAGCCGTGGAGCAGCAACTGCAAAGGCTCGGTCACCCACTGTACGAAGTTTGGTCATAGGGGGGCGAAGGCGGTAGGTATTTGCAAAACGGAGGTTTCTTGTAGTAGATTGTAATATAAGGAGTTCCTTTGCATTGTCACAGTTCATTTACACTAAGTTTGTCACAAAATATTTAACAAAACACTGGCCCACTTAGTGAAAGTCTCAGTTTAGAGCCACCAGTCAGTATAATGCCAGTCTGTCACGGGACACAATTGTGCACACACTAAAATGTTACACACAGACCTTAGAATTGTATTATATAATAGATATGATGAAATAAAACTTTAAAAGAATACATAATAAAGTAACATGCACAGTTTACGGCAAGGGTTTAAAAACAGAGCATTAGTGCTAAATGGCATTGCCCTGAATGAACAGGGCAGAATAAAACTGCCCCACAGGTAAATAAATAACACCCCTATTTTAATACATTAAACATTTAAGACTACAAAATATGTTTTGTCCTATAGAGGGAAAAAACAAAGTCCTCTCTTCAAGTGCATCAGTTTACAGGCTTAGTAATGTTTCTTTAATTCGTATTGACTTGTGTGTTGGTCCTTCAGGCGGAGTGGTGGCTCTGAGGCTAGGGATCTGCACTGGCAATCGGAAGGTTGCCGGTTCGAATCCCGTAAATGCCAAAAAAGAGACTCTGCTCTGTTGGGCCCTTAAGCAAGGCCCTTAACCTGCAATTGCTAAGCGCTTTGAGTAGTGAGAAAAGCGCTATATAAATGCAAAAAATTATTATTATTATTATTATGTTAGCCTCTTCAGGTGGTATTGTGCCATAGCAAATCTGGCCTATAGGGTTTGCAAGTATGTTGTGCTTTTCTGTTCCATTCGGTACAAAGAAGCAGTATTTGCAGACGGCACCTGAACTGTCCTCTTTGCTAGTTAGGCGAGCTGGTGAAGGTTTTGATGGTGCTGTCTTATTAAGTCCTGTGAGCAGGTGTAACTGTAGCCATGTTCATTGATCGCCTATGAAGGCTCATCTGTCAAAAGCCATACTCAGAAGTGCATTTGTAATGCTACGAAAGATGAGTATTGAAACAATTTTAAAAAACATTGACATTGATACTTTCGACAACCCTGGTGGAAACACTGAAAGTCTTCCACAAGACACACTCACATGAAGAACCTGAGAGACTCAATTTAAAGGCATCAGTCAGTGGGATGTCCGTCTGTCACGGGACACCACGTGTGTGTGTGTGTGTGTGTGTGTGTGTGCAGACACTGAAAGGGGCAGTTCAGAGCCACCCGTCAGAAGTCAGTTAATAATGAGCATACTTTTACATTAGTAATGTACTGAAATTAAGAAATTCTTGGCTGGAGCCAAATTTCAGAAAACACTGTCACAAATGTGTTTTATTATTATTTTTTTTTCCCTAATAATTTTTTGAACATTTGTTTTTGTGCCATCGCCTAAGGTCTAAATTAAATCAGTTTCACTTTTGATTTATCCTTTTCAATGTAATGGAATCATGAAGCCGTAAGTTAATGAAAAATCCTTTTATTATTGAAGTACATTTTTTCAAATGGAACACAAAAAAAAACAGAAAAGAAAGAAAAGAATTCGGAAATAAAACCGTAGCAAAATGTGAGCAGAGTTTGGTTGCTGAGATGCTTTGTCTGTTCATTGGCTAGCAAATACGTTGTGTATTAATGGAGTACAGCACCCAAAAATGAGTTTTTCTTTGTGTTACTTGATGTACTTTGTAGTGGTGGCTGAGAAAAATGATCAGTCTCATGTTTTCATGCAGAATGGACAGACAAAACATTATTACATATAGAATCCAATATTGATCAATGCTGCACAATATCAGTCAATTTGAAAAACATTTATGGAAAAAAGTAAAAAAATAAATAAATAAATCTTGCATTATTCATGTTGTAAAACCTACATGTCAGTTATCCAGTTGTATTTTCAGAATGTGGAAAACTCATGCCTTTGGCTAAAATATTTTTAGGTACTTTGGGGATACTTGGCACACATCCTAAACCATAAAGTAAAGCCTCATTGGAATGACTTTTTCAATTGAAGACCCACTTCTACCCCTCATTAACTGGTCAAGAGTCTTGTCTTCAATTCTTAAAGTGACTCCCATCAGGGGCATCAGGACTCATGAGGCTCCTGTTTGTAGACTTCTATTTAGGTTTTAACACCATCAAGCCCCACCTTCCCATATCATCCATGATAGATAGATAGAAACTTTATTAATCCCAAGGGGAAATTCACATACTCCAGCAGCAGCATACTGATAAACAATATTAAAGAGTGATAACAATGCAGGTATAACTGATAGTAACTTTGTATAATGTTAACGTTTACCCCCCGGGTGGAATTGAAGAGTCGTATTGCGTGCGGGAGGAACGATCTCCTCAGTCTGTCAGTGGAGCAGGACGGTGACAGCAGTCTGTCGCTGAAGCTGCTCCTCTGTCTGGAGATGATCCTGTTCAGTGGATGCAGTGGATTCTCCATGATTGACAGGAGTCTGCTCCGCGCCTGTCGCTCTGCCATAGATGTCAAACTTTCCAGCTACATGCCTACAATAGAGCCTGCCTTCCTCACCAGTTTGTCCAGGCGTGAGGCGTCCCTCTTCTCAATGCTGCCTCCCCAGCCCACCTCCGCGTAGAAGAGGGCACTCGCCACAACCGTCTGATAGAACATCTGCAGCATCTTATTGCAGATGTTGCAGGATGCCAGCCTTCTAAGGAAGTGTAGTCAGCTCTGTCCCCTCTTGCACAGAACATCAGTATTGGCAGTCCAGTCCAGTTTATCATCCAGCTGCACTCCCAGGTATTTATAGGTCTGCACCCTCTGGACACAGTCACCTCTGATGATCACGGGGTCCAGGAGGGGCCTGGGCCTCCTCAAATCCACCACCAGCTCTTTGGTTTTGCCGGTGTTCAGTTGTAGGTGGTTTGAGTTGCACCATTTGCTAATAATAATATGTGGATCAATAGTTTTTCTCTTGTTTTTCAGCCTCATAATGGCTTCCTCGACTTTCATTAGCACAGCTGTTGTCCTTATCTTGAACAATGGCAACTGCAAACTCCAAAGGGTAGAAGCAAGCTGGAGTATCTTATGAACTAACGAAACACACCTGAGTGGTCACAAACACCTGTGATGCCAGTTGTCCCATGCATTACAGTTGGGGGGAGGGGGAGGGCGGGGTGACCATGTAGAAAAAGTATTGTCATATCTGTATGGCATGTGCGACGTTGCAGGTCCACTCCAGGCTCCGTCTTCACATTTGGGAGCCTCTTGAACCCAACACCGTTGATAGCTGTGACCGAATGAGCTGGCTGATGGGGACAAATCACACATGAAGCAAGGGGATGATGTTAAAAGTGTTCCGTGCTTTTATTAAAAAGAATCAAAACAAAACCAAAAACAGTGTCCACAGTGCAGTGCTTCAAAAACATCCATAAAAACAAGTGACTAGTGAGCGATAAAAACACAATAAATAAATCCATTAAAATCCTTCAGATTCCAGTCCACTTTCTTCTTCGTCTCCCTGGCTCACCCATAACTCACGCAACTGTCGGAGACTCGGCAGCCACAAACTTAATCCCCCAACCCCCATCTTGGCTGCCTCCTCACACCGCAGCCAGACCACCTGAGGTTGGCACACCTCCCGTCATCCTTCTTCACGCACACGCAGTCATACCTCAGAGCCCTGGGGAGGTCATCCGCCATGCTCGTCCCACTCCACACCAATGAACAGTGGGGCGAGCCAGCCCCTAAAACACCACAACCTACACTCCTTCGCAAGGCCCCTGTTCCTGCTGCCTTTCATCTCTAGGTGGCCAGATCGTCCTCACCGAGACTGCTCTTCAGCTGCCTTTTAACGTCCGTTCCTTTTCTCATTCCTTTCCATCTTCTGCCCAGCCCACCTTGCACTCGCGCTTCTCATTTTATATGGGGGAACATGGCCGGATGTTGCTGTTAGCAGCTCCTGGCATCAATTACGGACACAGACGAATCCTCACCTGTGCACTTCAGTGTGGAACCGCTCCAGCCACACTACCACGCCCCCTACTTAAGCCGCGAGTGTGGCAATTATTTATTTTAAAAGGCAATTAGCCGCGGACCTCTCTTTACCACAGCACGACCAAAATGTCTGCAAATCCCCTTAAATGAAAGTCTGCAATGTGCACTTTAATCACGTCAGAATGATTTGATTTGTAATTTTAAACTTTGGAGCAGAGGGGGAAATCAAGAAAAAAATGTCTTTGTTCAAAACATTATGGGGGGCCTGCGGTGGGTTGGCACCCTACCTGGGATTGGTTCCTGCCTTGTGCCCTGTGTTGGCTGGGATTGGCTCCAGCAGACCACCGTGACCCTGTGTTCGGATTCAGCGGGTTGGAAAATGGATGGATGGATTATGGAGGGCACCGTACTGTATATCTACTTAAAGCACTGCTTCGCATCTTCAAACTTTAAAGAGACAACATACAACTTATGAAAAACATGAAAAGAAATACGAATGAAAGTTGTAAACATCTAATAATGGAAATAATGTATAATTACATTTCACATTATTCCTACTGATTACCCATTTTAATAAAAATAATTAAAACTCTTTTCTGTAAAATTGTGTTTTGCAATGACCATCAACAAAAGCCAAGTCACTAGGAAAAGCAGGGACTGATCTAATGCATGTTTTACTAATGGATAATTGTATATAGTATGTTCAAGAGTAAGTAGTTCTAGTGACCTAATAATATTACTGTTACTTAATACCGTATTTACTCGTGTACCACGCACCCTCGTGTAAGATGCACACCCTAATTTTTACAAAGAAAACCGCGAAAAAATTTGCCCCGTGTACGACGCGCGTTGTGATTGTATATGATGTGTTTAGGGCACGTTTTCTGCAAAATGCCCTTCTGTTTTTGTTGCATGACAAAAGAACGAGAGAGAGCGCGCGCGAGCCCAAGCAGAAGAAGTAAACATTGCAGAAAAAAATTTCCTCGTGTATGACGCGCACCTGATTTTCTAATGCTAATTTTCGGGAAAAAATGTGCGCGTGGTACACGCGTAAATACGGTATTTGAACAATGACGACTTTCAACATTTGAGATACATTTCTTTTGCTTTTCTAATTGGAGCATGGGCAAGTGAAGCGACTTGCTCATAGTTACAGTGTCGGCAGCAGGGTTTAAACCCACACCACTGGGTTTGAAGTCCTAGTTTTAAGTACAGTGGTACCTCGGTGTACATCCTTAATCCGTTCCAGATCCTTTGACTTATACCAAACAGGATGTATACCAAACACATTTTTCCCATAAGAAATAAAGGGAAAATGATGAATCCGTTCCCATGAAAAAAAATCCTATTGTTATTGGCATATTGTACATTGATGGGGTTGTATAAAATAATTTAAACACCTTCATACTTTTCAACAATCAATTCAAATTTATGCGATAAAACAAAATCACGTGAAAATTCTCATGAGTTGTAGCGCGGGTTATTCACTGAATGCTAGCAACTGGTGTGCTGAAGCTCGTGGGCAGTCATGGCTTTGTCTCGAGAGAGGTATACAAGGGTAGCACGCGGGTTGTTCACTGAATGCTAGCAACTGGCGCCTTACGCTCATGGGCAGTCATGGCTTTGTCTCGAGAGAGGTAAACAAGGGTAGCGCGTCGTATTCCAAGCAAAATTTTTCGCGTCCAAACAGGACGTATACCAAATTGGACTTATTCCAAAGCAGACATATACCTACGTACCACTGTATTATATCACACTGCTGTTTTCCTCTAGGGGGCATTAGCTCCCTGGTTGGAATAAGTTCTTTTTAATTGTGGCATTTTAAGTAACCGGATACCCCTCCCTTAGTGATACGGCAGTAAGAAATCACATAAGAGAAAATAATTTAGCTTTTTTTAATGACGGTTGATGTGGCATAATAGACGAGGCTGCCATTTTCGTGGCTGTGCTGGAAGGATTTTCAGGAACGGATGACGTTATCTCCCATCTGTCTGTCGGCTTCAGAGGTGTGCCGGGCAATGTTCCAAGGCTTTATACTCTTTTTTCCATGTGCAGGCTTTTACTTAGATAAATAATGCCATTCCAAACAAGGCAAAGAGAGGATACAATTTCATGTTGACTCTAACACAGAGTAATAGTGCACGTTGCCCATTTGTCTTTGTCTATCTTGTCCTATGCTTGGCCTAGCAGTTCTAAATGCTGAGCACCTTTGTACTAAATCTGGCTCAGCTGTGCATGTAAAAAGAAAAGAAAAATATTTAAAATATTTGCACAGAGCACAGTGACATTAAAGTTATTAGCAGGCAGATGTAATCAGAATATAATATTTACCCTTGGTTAACAAAAAAGAAAAACTGCTAATGTTGTATATAGAAAAGCACTTAGTCATGTAGCCTGATTAGCCCTATAGTTGAAGCCCATTGTTGTACAAAATTTTAAATTAAACTTGAAAAACAAACACGCACCTTTCTTCAACTAGAGAACAAAAAATGCACAAAATATTTGATTTCATCATGCAGATGAAACTAGCCCCCAAGGTCCACTCCAAGTACAGAGTGGTCCAGATCTAATTATTCAACTGTTTGACTGACAACCGTATCCCCGCCACTATGGGATGCAGGGCAGGTGCTGCCATCTATCGGCAACAAAAAGAATTTTTAGTGAAATCTCTATGTGCAGGGCAGGTGCTGTGAATTCTCTATGTAATAAACTTAAGTTATAGTGCAATGAAAATTGCATAATGAGATCTGGATCTATATAACTGGGAAATTATTAAGGATGTGCTTTGTGAAAAGGAGTTGACAATCTGTTTGGTTTCTACAGCCTGTTCTCATATACAGATTTTCCTGACGTTATTTATTTATTTTTTCTTTCATCATAGTGGAGAAGCTTAGTTAACCCACTTAGTAAGACTAATAGAAAGGATAACTGAGAAAGTACTGCTTTGAATTGAGGTTTTTGTCTCATGCTGCTGTTTTGTTGCAGCTTCCAGGATGAAGCCAGCACAGGACATGAGGGCCAGCAGGCAAAAAGATTTCGAATGGGTAAGTTTTTTTTGTTTTTTTTTAAATTAGGGGCTCCACTCCCTGCTCGAATTGTTACATATGCATTATTTTCACTTTTACTTTAAAACTTTAGTAAAAATAATATTTGGAATTAACTTGTCTTCAAGAAAAGTTGAATTTTGATTCCGTGTTTGGACATAGACCGTGATAATGCAATGTATAACTGCCTGTGAGTGAATATCGTTTGTTTCTCTGTAATAAATAAAATGACTTTTTCTGAATGTTTGTCCATGCTCTTTCTTCTTCACGTTGTCGTTGACATGTCATCTGGAACGTATAAAATTATCGTCCTGATAAAATTTATAGGAGCTGAGAGCGCAGGAATGTGTGTCTGATAAAAGCATTCACATGACTGAGGTTAGATGACTGTGGTCTTGTTTGAAAATAGTTGTAAGTAGGGCATGACTTGAAAGAATCTCATGGTAAAAGTCTCTGTCTCACGGGACTTCATACCACGTCAGTGTTTTTGGAACCTTTTAATTCTCGCTGGCAACCCAAATTAGATGATCTACAACTTAGTTTAAATCCGAACAAAATGTTCAATCTCTCTTCACTGTTCCGTGTATTCACCGAGTAATAATTAGTTTGTTTGCGCCAATGCGATCTTTATTAGCTTTTTGAGACTTTACAGTTTTCGTGCTTCCATTATCTCTAACCTGCTCTGCATGTGTGTCACGCCAACGTTTTTGGAATCTTTTAATTTTCGCAGATACACCTCTTCATTGGGAAGAAACACTACTTTTTTTTTCCCCTGATGGTAACAGAAATTAGATGATCTACAAGTCTCTGACTTACAAGTTTAAATCTGAACAATATATTCAATCTCTTTTCGCTGTTCCGTTATTTCACCGAGTTATAATTTCCGTTTGTTTGCGCTAATGTGATCTTTATTATCTTTTTTGAGATTTTCAAATTTTCATACTTCCATTATCTCTAATCTGCTCTGAATGTGTACCGCGCCAACATTCTTGTGGGACGTATAAGTGTGTCTCCGTGAAAATCACGTCTCGTCTCCTTCCAAGATTTTTTTTTTTTTTTTTTATAATGGAGAGATATGTCTTCTTCTGAACAACATTCAGATCAGATGTTGAAGGTTTGCTTAGACAAAAGACAGCTGAATCTACAGCATTGGTAGCTTTCCTTTATTACTTACTCGGGTGCTTCCTATTCAAGCTCCATTTTAATTCATTTGATCATTTTTGTAGTGCTATTCACGAATTGCCAACCCGAGAGCTGTAAAAAGGTTCCTTGAACAAAGTTCACAGGTCAATGCAGTTACCAGTTAAAAAATTACTAATTACATAATTCATACAACACAAAGATTACAATTTGATGAAATCTGCAGTACAATGCTTCTCATAAAAATCTGATCTTGCAGCGGGGGCTCCCCTGTTGTGGGGTGGTCAGGGTCCACCCTAGAAAATGTCACTGACTTTTTTGTCACATGATCATCCATCTCAATTATATTTTGCTCTTCATAAGTACATTTCTTGTGGATTAGTTCATACATTTATTTAAATCAATTGCTTAAGGATGATTATTTCTGTTTTATACAGTGCTAGTCTGGTTAATATAAAACACAGACATTTCAACTTTACAATTTATTTTTTAACATTAATAATCGAATATTAAATGATTATATAAAGTAAGTTAACAAATGACAACTAACCAAGTACAAAAAGGTATTTTGACTTAAATTGATTCTCTGAATAAACAAAGGTGATAAAAAGTCAGAATTAAACCTTACAGATGATCAAAAGTAGTATAGAGTACCTGAGCTCATTCCTACTTTGAGGTGTACCAACAGCCATTCTGTTGTATATTATAGACCAGTGGCTCTTACACTGGGGGACCTTGGAAGAATTAAAGTTTATCACAAGAATATGTGACCTACAGCATAAAATGAGTAGGGATAAGTAATAACCAGTTATTACCAAAATGCAGTGCTTTTCAGTGTAGAAAATTTTGAAAGCAGCAAAAGTTGCTCATTATTTAATTGGCGTAAACATTACTTTTTAAATTGAACCTAAATAAATTGTTTCTGGGAAAAAAAAATCAAGTGGTTTTTAAAATGCAAATTAGTTACTGCAGACTTTTGTACGTTATCTTATACAAAGTGTAGGGAAAGTATTGTAATCGTCCAAAAATTCAATGTCGAGATTTTGATGAAACTCGATATTTTAGACCTTCCTGAGTCTGAAAATACCATTTTTGGAACTGTGTGTGTGTATAAACATGATAACCTGAGTATGTTTTCACTTAGGTCAACCAAATTTTGCACACAGGTATTAGGTATAAAACGTAGATTTGTATAAATTTTTGGGCTGTTTTCCACTAACCGGATGTGGTACTTTTTTATTCATGCAGCTGTAAAGTCTGATTTATTCAGCTTTACTTTTATAATAATTGTTCAATGTATTATTAATTTGATTTGATTTGTCGTTGATGGTTCTTTTAATATACATAATACAAAAATATAATCATTGTTTAACGGTTTACTCCTCAAATATCCATCCCCATATCTGAGTATACAACAGTGTTTCTCAACCTCGATCCTGGGGACCCCCTGTGGCTACAGGTTTTCGTTCCAACCAGATTCCTAATCAGTGACAACACCTGATAGCACTGATCTCATTTAATTAGCTGGTATTATTTTTCTTTTATCCCACATTCAGAAAAGCACAGCAGCATGATTTTTACATTTAGAAGACATTTAGAAATATTTCTGCTTTTGCTATAGATTTAAATGCTTAATTCTCTTTTGTTGATTTCATCATATTTTGCCCTTTCTCTGTGCAGTTTTTCCCCCTTTGTTGTATCTTATTAATGAGAATTAAGAATGAGCAGAGCAGACACGCTAGCAAACACTGAATAAGCAAAGGCTGCAACTACTTTAGCATCAGATCCACAAATTAGTAAATAATGGATTAAACAATTCGAACACCTAGAAAAGTAGAATGAAAATCAAGATTAAAATATTGTTAAAAAGAAAAAAAAAACATTATTCCCATATAACTTCTTGGTACATTTTAATATAATATTTCTTTTTAACCAAACTTTGTTTTTTAATGTCTATGTTGTTCCCAAAACACAGAACTTGGGAAATAACGCATCACTTAATTAGCCCAGGAGTCCAATTAAAAACAAAATCTGGTTGGAACAAAAACCTGCAGCCACAGTGGGTCCCCAGGACCGAGGCTGAGAAACACTGGTATACAAGAAAGTCTAGGGGAGACCACTCCCAATTTTTTTATTTTTATATATTACTTAATTACGGAAGCTAATTCATAATCCTCTGGATTCAACATTGGAGCATTTCAATCTGCCACTTTTAGCATGGGTGAAAATGCAAAGGTGTTTTCTCTCTTCATGCAGTGATCGAGTTAGCAGAAAAGGCAAAGCATTGTGTAGGGTGGTGGCAGCAGTCTGGGAAATCTGCAGAAAGGTGGCCAGCCTTAATGTAGCAGTGGGAGTCTGTGAAATCATACTACCACTTCCCTCATGAGTCGTCAGGCTATAACACTTCTTCTTTCGGCTGCTTCCATTAGGGGTTGTCACAGCAGATCATCTTCTTCAATATCTTTCTGTCCTCATCATGTTGTTCTGTCACACTCATCACCTGCATGTCCTCTCTCACCACATCCATAAACCTTCTCTTAGGCCTTCCTCTTTTCCTCTTCCCTGGCAGCTCTATCCTTAGCATCCTTCTCCCAATTTACCCAGCATCTCTCGTCTGCACATGTCCAAACCAACGCAATCTCGCCTGTCTGACTTTGTCTCCCAACCGTCCAACCTGAGCTGACCCTCTAATGTCCTCATTTCTAATCCCGTCCATCCTCGTCAGACCCAGTGCAAATCTTAGCATCTTTAACTCTGCCACCTCCACCTCTATCTCCTGCTTTCTGGTCAGTGCCACCGTCTCCATCCCATATAACATAACTGGTCTCACTACCGTCCTGTAGACCTTCCCTTTCACTCTTGTTGACACCCGTCTGTCACCAATTACTCCTGATACTCCTGCACTCTCCTTTTCACCTCTCTTCCACAATCCCCATTACTCTGTATGAAATTCACTCACGGGCACTTATACGTTGCATTGTCACGATGAAAGTCCAAACACAGAATCAAAATTCAGTGGGATATTAACGAAAATGTAATTAAAAAAAAATGTTTTACTGAAGTTTTTCAGTATAAGTGCAAGTTTAAAAAGTATTTGCGTGTTAATATCAGTGCCAAACAGAACAAAAACGTATAACGTAACAAATACCTCTAACACAACATGAAACATAATTTTCAATTTATTACATTTTCTATTTTTTACTATGGTTCATTACTCGCTGTAATGTAGTTCTATTATGCATATGTAACAATTCCCATGAAAATAACTTATCTGTTTAAATTGTACATCCGCTTCCCCATACACGAGCAGCAGATCCGCAAAGTGGCTAGTGTGTAGTGCCCGCTTCGGAGGTTGGTGAGCGAAATGAGCAGGGGGCAGAGCTCCCTAGTATATACATATTTACATTTTTAAAGTGGCATGATCCAATTTAGGGTCACTAGTGCCAGAGCTTAGTTCCAGCTGCACAGCATGTGAGGCAGAAAACAAGATGTACAAGGTCACCAGGCCATTGCTTATGTGACTTGTTCAAAGATTTCTCCATTTATTTCTGTCCAGTGCATTTGCATGTTTTCCTCCTAAAGTTCAAGACCACCATTGTTGTTTACTGTATGAAAACTATCCGAGCACTTTTAAAATGTGTTGTCACGATGTTAAAATATGTGTTCATGGAATGACTGGGGTTCTTTGAGATGAAGCAGGAGAGCCAAGCCAGCAGTTTAGCTGTCTTACAACATACTGTAATTTTGTTTTGGAAAAATCATGACATTCTTCTGACACTTCATTGCATCAGTGAAGAGTTTTCCCCCTGAACATTTTGATTAGTTGATCACAATGGTTGCTGACCCTTAATATATCATCTTAGGCAATGTTCACACTACTACATTTTTAAATAAAAACATAGACGTTAGTCTTGCATCTTCACCTTTCATCTACATTACCCTAGTGTTTGTAACGATAGAAAAGTGGACTTTTGAAAGTGCTCAGCAGAGCCTTATATTTTTTGAAAACTCTGGCTTAGCGTTGCAGTGTGGATGGGTGAAAATGCAAAGTTTTAGCAATATACACTCTTAATTGCACTTTGATTGTTTTGTGCTTGTTATGTGGCCCTACGCTGGTTTCTGTATTCTCAGCTACCTTGCTCGCATTATCCTTGTGCGTTTCTGTCAATAACAATTGGTAGCATATAAAACTATCTTTTGTTTTTCATTCTCACAATTGTTGTTCTCCCTGTGTAAACACAAGTTGCAACTAGCTGTGGAGGACACTTCCTTTTTTGGTTTCCACCGATGCACACACGCCCAACATAGGTGAATGCCTACATTGCATACCGTATATACTCGCGTATAAGTCGGGTCATGAAACCCGAAAACTCCGATCATAAAATCAGACCCCGACTTATACATCCATTCAAAAATACGACAATTTAAAATTTTTTTTCCGTCTTTTTGCTTCCTCCAATCTCGCATCAGTTTCTCAGACACATCGAATTTTGTTACAGCAGCGCAGTTACCAATTTCTTTCGCCACTTCACCAACTTTTAATTTAAAGCCAGCTTCATATTTTCTCCTGATCGAACGCTCCATCATAGGTAAGGGATGCTCTTACGATAAAGGTGTATGAGGGTGTGAGACACAAAAAAAACAAATCGGTGCAAACGTCGCTTTGGAATAGTTTGGGTATTACCGTGTGGTCACATAGTCACAATACAGAGAAAATAAAGGCAGTGTGCTCCGTGGTTATTTTCTCAGATGGGCGTTAGCAATTCATAATCCCTTGGACCAATAGCGCGAGTTTTCTGCATTTGACTTATACGACTGACATTATAAAATACCGGGAATTATACGGTAAAATCAAGTCCCGACTTATATGCCAGAGAACTTAGACGCGAGTATATACGGTACATTTTCGGTCATTTTAATGTGAGCAGAGGTACTTTTGTAAATGATGTGAAAACACTAGTCTGGACGAAGATCATTTTAATTTACAATTACTGGTTTTAAATTAAAACATAATAGTGTGGATGTGGCTTTGCATTCCTGTGATTTTTTTTTTGTAAAATAATTTTCCTGTTTTAAGATGTATGCTCTGATATTAAATATTGCACAACCTATTTCAAGATGAGTTAACTCCACTGGTAATAAAAATTATTTTCCATTTATATTAGTGATTTATTCTCTTGTTCCTTGCCCTTCATTTTTAAGTGTGGTAAAATTAAGAATGCAAAATAATGGAATTAAAAATTATTTTCTAATATTCAGTGTGTTTCCACTGTAGAAAGTCTAATCTCAAGTAATGTGTTCTAAAAAAACAGCATTTTCTAATTATTTCAAACCTTGGAGCACCTATCAGAGCTTTCTTATTTCTAGACTGGAACTAACTTATTTTCAGATGTCTTGGCAAGTAAAATTATCTTGCTGCATGGACAGATAATTTCACTAATTTTACGAAATTTTCTCCTGAAATGCAGTGTTTATATCTTATTTTTTAGCTAAGCATTTTTTTGCAGTATTTTGAGAGGTGGCACAGATAAATAATAACAATAAATAAATATCTTTTTACAAATAGAAAAGTAATGTATACAAAGTTGTAAACAAATTGCAATTAAAATATACTCACATAAAAGGCTGGTATACAAATGTCACACACAACAAGGACAAACATATGTACTGTGATAGACGGCTGTGAACCTTGCCCATTCGGGACACCCTTTTGAGGAGAGGACAATCACCAGCAGTACCTCCCCCGGGACACGAGAGGGCAGCCAATACCAACCCCCGGTTTACATTGGGGCACTGGAGCTTAGAAGCTGAACCCTGCTGGTGACCGTGGCCACCGACACGGGGCGCCTCGACAGCTCCGGAGCCATGGCATGCAGCACTTCCACCACACCCATAGGTGCTACCGGAAGTTGATCATGGAGCACCTGGAGCACTTACAGGTGCAGTATAAAAGAGGCCGCCTCACTCCATTTGGAGAGCTGGGGTTGGGAGGCAGAGGACTGAGCTTGCGAAAGGAGTAGAGGCGGCCAGATAAGAGAAGAGGACAGGATTGAGCATAGTGGCTGGTTGGTGCACTGTGTTGTGTATGCAGTAGAACTGTAAAATAAAAAGTGTGTGCTTTTGGACATTGTTGTGCCTCAGTGTCTGTCTGTCTAGCCGGGCTGGTCTTCTACAGTGCAAATAAGTTGAATCAAATTCAGCCGGGCCATTGCTGGAGGTTTAGATAAGTGAAGTCATACAGTACATAAATCCACAATAGAGGTGATTTCACACAGCATTTAAAGTTTAGAGGAATAATTCACTCAAAAATATTTTGTTATATTTTACTTGTGGTGCTTGTAGTGATTGCCAAGGAAAAATATGATCTCATGTTTTCTCTAAGTTACTCATAGTATGCTTTATTGGCAGCCAATGCTGAAGAACTGCAAGCAATATTAAAACATTTCTTTAAAAAAAAAAAAAAAAAAAAAAAATCATGGGTTGCTTCTATCATACATAATACACAAAGTCCAAAAACCACAAGTATTTTTTGTTATTTTAAAATGAATACTTGCAAAATTAGGTAGTGCATGAATGTGAATCGGTTCAAGTGAGCGCATGCTTTTAAATGGAAGACAGGGCTCTTGACCAATAAATGATTTGCGGAAACAAGTCTGCAATTCAGAAGCTGAATCCCATGAACATTATAGCTTTTGGGCAAATGTCACAAGCTCTTCTTAAAAAAAATACATGAATCATCTTGGGACTTGGACTCACGCACGCCTTCCTATAGTGGCCTCCTGAATGTCAGCGTGTACTGATTATATCAGCCAGCTGTTTGTTTGGCTGTTAATTTTTATCTATCTATGCAGCTAACTTTATCACTTGTTACAGAACATAAGAACACATTTGATAAAAAAAAAAACAGGTCATCACTGCAACTTAGGTTACTAAGGATTAAACAGCTAACTTTTGCAAAATATTGTTTTACCCTTCACCATTATAAGTCCATGTTAAAAAGCATGACTGCGGTATTAAAATTCTTGTGCTCCTCTTTCTTATACAGCGTGATACTTCTCAGCACAGGACACCAGTTGAGTGCTGTGTGCACTAGCTGCAGCTCAATGAATGTAAAACACATGCTACTAAACTTGATTTGTTTTTTGCCATTCTTTACTGTACCAGCCAAAATGTACTGCAGGTGACCATATTATTTATTTTGTATTATGCCTTTTTTTTAGACCTTGTGTGTCAAGCCTGCTACCACCTTAAATATGCTAACTGCGTATTGAATGAGGTAGCTAAACATCAGAATGGCTTTTTAAAATTGTAACTTTAAACCCATCATAACAAAAAGAAAACTATGGTACTGAATAAAAACACGAAAATGCAGAAAGTATATAAATGTTTGAAGTGTGTCGCATTTGATCTATCATAAGAAAAAAATATAAAACTCAGCTGTTCATATGTGAGTCACTAAGTGTAGAATATCTCTGAATAAAAAAAAATTGTAAACATACAAATGTTATAAAATACTTTTAAAATCTATCCCTGTGTGTAAATAATCTGGGAGCATAGGGCAGAAATTTGGAAAACCGGGAAGTTTGCAGTGGAAAAAGTTTGAAAGCACTAGTTTAGCCCTTCAGCTATAACTATTCATATGTGCATTTTTGAGTTCTTACATGTTTATAAGCTTTTCCTTATTTTTTTAGAGTGTCTTGAAATGCAAGAGAGCCAAAAAGAATATATCAAATTGTGATAAGGACTTAAGAGGCTGAGATCCACTATAGATATCAAGTGGTAAACCACACTTGTTAAATATTGCAAAAATTGTCCATAGAAAATAACATCTGTTCTAAATTTTTTGGGTTAAAAGATTAAAAAAAAAAAAAATTTAACATCACCAATATCATGATAAGACTAAACCCCTTATTACCTCTTCTTTTTTTTTTTTTCCCCTATTGAAGCAGACTGGGTTGACTCTGTGAAGGTAGCTGCTAATGGAGTTCGGAGCAGGAGCTCAAGCGTGATTTCTTGGGTGCGAAACACCGTGAGCCTATCTTTAAACAGCACCCCAGAGGCTTCACCCAAGCCAAGCCAAACACCACTGGTTCCCCAGCAAAATAACAGCCAGGTAAAGAAAAAGAACTAGACAGGAACTTCATTTTATCCTTCTTATATGTGCTTGTGTGTGTATGTATACAGGCCCCATCACAATTTATGTCCACTCCTGTTAAAGATTTGTAAGAAAGGGTTATAAAAAAACTCATTCAGTGAGCTAATCTGACACTGAAAAAATGATAGAAATCCTACCTTCAGCTAAAGTAAATTCATTCTGAGAAAAAGTAAATTCCGCATCAGGAAATTTTTTAATGAAATCAATCAACCACAGGTGTGAAGGGGACTCGTGTGTGTGTGTGTGTGTGTGTGTGTGTGCGTGTATGTACAGTGGGGCAAAAAAGTATTTAGTCAGACACCAATTGTGCAAGTTCTCCCACTTAAAAAGATGAGAGAGGCCTGTAATTTTCATCATAGGTATACCTCAACTATGAGAGACAAAATGAGAAAAAAAAAATCCAGAAAATCACATTGTCTGATTTTTGAAGAATTTATTTGCAAATTATAGTGGAAAATAAGTATTTGGTCACCTACAAACAAGCAAGATTTCTGGCTCTCACAGACCTGTAACTTCTTCTGTAAGAGGCTCCTCTGTCCTCCACTGGTTACCTGTATTAATGGCACCTGTTTGAACTCGTTACCAATATAAAAGACACCTGTCCACAACCTCAAACAGTCACACTCCAAACTCCACTATGGCCAAGACCAAAGAGCTGTCAAAGGACACCAGAAACAAAATTGTAGATCTGCACCAGGCTGGGAAGACTGAATCTGCAATAGGTAAGCAGGTTGGTGTGAAGAAATCAACTGTGGGAGCAATTATTAGAAAATGGAAGACATACAAGACCACTGATAATCTCCCTCGATCTGGGGCTCCACGCAAGATCTCACCCCGTGGGGTCAAAATGATCACAAGAATGGTGAGCAAAAATCCCAGAACCACACGGGGGGATCTAGTGAATGACCTGCAGAGAGCTGGGACCAAAGTAACAAAGGCTACCATCAGTAACGCACTACGCCGCCAGGGACTCAAATCCTGCAGTGCCAGATGTGCCCTCCTGCTTAAGCCAGTACATGTGCATGCCCGTCTGAAGTTTCCTAGAGAGCATTTGGATGATCCAGAAGAGGAATGAAACCAAAATAGAACTTTTGGGTAAAAACTCTGCTCGTCATGTTTAGAGGAGAAAGAATGCTGAGTTGCATCCAAAGAACACCATACCTACTGTAAAGTATGGGGGTGGAAACATCATGGTTTGGGGCTGTTTTTCTGCAAAGGGACCAGGACGACTGATCCGTGTAAAGGAAAGAATGAATGGGGCCATGCTTCGTCAGATTTTGAGTGAAAACCTCCTTCCATCAGCAAGGGCATTGAAGATGAAACATGGCTGGGTCTTTCAGCATGACAATGATCCCAAACAAACCACCCGGGTAACGAAGGAGTGGCTTCGTAAGAAGCATTTCAAGGTTCTGGAGTGGCCTAGCCAGTCTCCAGATCTCAACCCCATAGAAAATCTTTGGAGGGAGTTGAAAGTCCGTGTTGCCCAGCGACAGCCCCAAAACATCACTGCTCTAGAGGAGATCTGTATGGAGGAATGGGTCAAAATACCAGCAACAGTGTGTGAAAACCTTGTGAAGACTTACAGAAAACATTTGACCTGTCATTGCCAAGAAAGGGTATATAACGAAGTATTGAGATTAACTTTTGTTACTGACCAAATACTTTTTTTCCACCATAATTTGCAAATAAATTCTTCAAAAATCAGACAATGTGATTTTCTGGATTTTTTTTTCTCATTTGGTCTCTCATAGTTGAGTTATACCTATGATGAAAATTACAGGCCTCTCTCATCTTTTTAAGTGGGAGAACTTGCACAATTGGTGGCTGACTAAATACTTTTTTGCCCCACTGTATGTATGTGTATAAATAATAAGAGAGAGATATATAAAAAATATATATGTATATATAATATACAGTCATATGAAAAGGTTTGGGACCCCCTCTTAATTCTTTGGATTTTTGTTTCTCTTTGAACTTTCTTTTAATATAAGACATGCCTTATGAAAACAGTAGTATTTCAGCAGTGACTTTAAGTTTATTGGATTAACAGAAAATATGCAATATGCATCATAATAAAATCAGACAGGTGTATAAATTTGAGCACCCCAACAGAGATATGACATCAGTACTTAGCTGAGCCTCCTTTTCAAATCTAACAGCCTCTAGACGCTGTCCTCCTACACCCTTTAATGAGTGTCTGGATTCTGGATGGAGGTATTTCTGACCATTCTTCATACAAAGTCTCTCCAGTTCAGTTAAATTTGATGGCTGCCGAGCATGGACAGCCTGCTTCAAATCATCCCGTAGATTTTCGATGATATTCAAGTCAGGGGACTGTGACGGCCATTCCAGAACATTGTACGTCTCTCTCTGCATGAATGCCTTTGTAAATTTCGAACTGTGTTTTGGGTCATTGTCTTGTTGGAATATCCAACCCCTGCGTAACTTCAACTTTGTGACTGATGCTTGTACATTATCCTGAAGAATTTGTTGATATTGGGTTGAATTTCTCCAACCCTCGACCTTAACAAGGGCCCCAGTCCCTGAACTAGCCCCACAGCGTGATGGATCCTCCACCAGATTTGACAGGAGGTAGCAGGTGTTTTTCTTGGAATGCGGTGTTGTTCTTCTGCTATGCAAAGCGCTTTTTGTTCTGACCAAATAACTCCATTTTTGTCTCATCAGTCCAAAGCACTTTGTTCCAAATTGAAACTGGCTTGTCTAAATGAGCATTGGCATACAACAAGCGACTTTGTTTGTGGTGTGAGTGCAGAAAGGGCTTCTTTCTCATCACCCTGCCATACAGATGTTCTTTGTGCAGATTGTGCTGAATTGTAGAATTACGTACAGATACACCATCTGCAGCAAGATGTTCTTGCAGGTCTTTGGAGGTGATCTGTGGGTTGTCTGTAACCTTCTCACAATCCTGCTCATATGCTGCTCCTGTATTTTTCTTGGTCTGCTAGACCTGCTGGGTTTAACATCAACTGTTCCTGTGGCCTTCCATTCCCTGATTCCATTCCTTACAGTTGAAACTGACAGTTTAAACCTCTGAGATGGCTTTTTGTAGCCTTCCCCTAAACCAGGAGACTGAACAATCTTTGTTTTCAGATCTTTGGAGAGTTGCTTTGAGGATCCCATGCTGTCACTCTTCAGAGGAGAGTCAAAGGGAAGCACAACTTGCAATTGACCACCTTAAATACCTTTATATCTCATGACTGGACACACCTGTCTGTGAAGTTCAAGGCTTAATGAGCTCATCCAACCAAGTTGGTGTTGCAGGTAATCAGCATTGAGCAGTGACAGGCATTCAAATCAGCAACGACAAGGGGACCCACATTTGTGCACAGCCAGTTTTTCACATTTGATTTAATTTCATACAACTGAATACTGCTTCACTAAAAATCTTTGTTCGGAAAACACCCCAGTACTCAGTTGTTCCTAGGAAATGAAAGACAGACCACTGTTATCTTTTTTTTTTTTTTTTTTTGTTGAAATTACAGTAAATTATTATGCAGGCTGGGAGGGGTTCCCAAACTTTTTCATATGACTGTATGTAGATTGTATTGTAGATAGATACTGTAGATTAATCTATATATAGGTGTGACTTAAATATGCACTTCTTGCATTTGCTTTCAGTTTTCTTCAGAAAAGTCAGGCTCTTTACCTTTCACCTTTCGTACTCCATCTGTGGATTTGGCAAGGAAGATTGCTCCAAAGCCTGGTAAGAATTAGATGATACTTTACCAAGTTCTCATCCCAAGCACTTATCGTTCACTTTCTGATATTCCATATTTTCTGTGTATTTTATAGAAGTATCCAAAAACAAGCCAGTCATAACGACTCAGGGTCAGTTCTCGATACCCATCTTCAGCACTCCAGTGTGCAACTCCCATAAGTCAAATGGACATTCTTTGAGTGCTGCCTCATCGTCAATGAAAAACTTAAAACCCAAGTTAGGGCGGAGCTTGCATTTGGGATCCAGATGTTTGCAGAGGTAATATTTTGTTCTAATTTTTAAGTTACTGAGTTTATTGTGCTCTGCCCATTTTTTTTTTTTTTCTTCTTCGAATTAATTTCTCACATATTGCATTTTCTCTTATTTAACAGTGGCAGCTTGTCAAACTTATCCTTACAAAGCAACAGCAGCACCAGCTCACGGCCCTACACGACAATGTACGAGAAGACGTTCCCCATTCGTTTACCGTCTCGCGGTAGCTCAGTGCAAAGCAGTCCAATGAGAAGTAAACACATTCAGCCAAGACAGATGTCAACGGTGGAAGAAGTAAGTCTGTAGTGCATCTAGAACAGCACATAATATAGCTGAAGTGTGGATGCCATGATGGATTTTAAAATGGTGATTGCCGTGGTATTGGGACAACTTGGTATTATTCAATGATCTTGACTGTATGAGCTAAATTTTTGTAAAATTAATTTACTCTCCAATTTATTAATAATTTTTACATTAGTTTTGGAAAACTCTATTCACCACCTCACTCAGGACCATCTGCCAGTAGAGAAATTCATTCATTTGCATATCTAGTGCACAAAATATGTGTAACACTTGACAAAAACTTGATGAGAGTGGTGAAGGTTGAAATAAAATGATACGTACCACATGGAAGTAGACCCTAAGCCTACTCATCATTCAGCCTCTCCATGACCATTATACATCTGAGGGATGTTCAAAACGTTTCTACACATTTTTTTTATTATCTATTAAGAATTTCAAAAGCAAATTACATCACTTTTCTACATAGCCACCTTCGTTTGCAATGCAATTTTCCTAGCGTCGTAGCAACTTTTTTATGCCCAATTACTACTCATTCCGCCTTCACTGTTTCCAATGAAAATATAAAAATGCGCAAACTTTTTGAAAGTCCCTTGTAGAAAGATCCCTCCAAATGATTATGCAAACTTTAGACTAAAAGCAGTAGATTAATTGATTCTGCTGGGTTTGACTAAGACATGGCGGTTCTTCAAGGGAAGTGACAGCCATTGCCTTTCTTGTATAAAAAAAAAAACGAAATACCGTATATACTTACAGATAAGTTCTCCCACAGAGACTTGATTTTACCGTATAATTTCTGGTATTTTATAATGTCGGTTGTATAAGTCGAATGCGGAAAAATCACGCTATTGGTCTAGAAGATTGAAATATGCTAACGCCCACCTAAGAGAGTCACCACGGAGCACACAGCCTTTTGTTTTCTATGTATTGTGCCTACGTGACCACACGGTAATACCTGAACTATTCAGAAGCGACGTTTGCACTGATTTGTGTTTTTTGTATCTCACGCCCTCATACACCTTTATCGTAAGAGCATCCCTTATCTACGATGGAGCATTCGATCAGAAGAAAATATGAAGCTGGTTTTAAATTAAACGTCGTTGAAGCAGCGAAAGAAATTGGTGCGTCAAAATTTGATGCATCTGAGAAACCGGTGCGAGATTGGAGGAGGCAAGAAAATTTTTTTTTTTTTTTTTTTTAAACATCGTGTCACATTTTTCAACAGGCGAATAAGTCAGGGTCTGAATTTATGATTGATTATTTGGGTTTCAAGACCCTACTTATACATGAACATATGTGGTACTTAAGTTTTAAGATTGATCATGTTAGCATCACTGTGGCCTCATGATAAACTTTGTGTGCCTTCACGTGTGGGGTGATGGTACCTTGTTTGGCTACAGTCCATCTCAACTACAGCACCTACAGTATATCCATTCCAAATCTTTGTAGCAAATGGGGAGTTATGGGTTTGATTTGAATAAGAGTTGGTTAAAGCATGGCTGGCATCAAATGGCTGCCACTTTTTAATGTATGGTAATCAGCATGTCTAAGAAGAGCGAGCTAGTAAGATCCATAAAGTTAAAAAGAAA
This sequence comes from Erpetoichthys calabaricus, assembly GCF_900747795.2. Lineage (NCBI taxonomy): Eukaryota > Metazoa > Chordata > Cladistia > Polypteriformes > Polypteridae > Erpetoichthys > Erpetoichthys calabaricus. Next base: position 298,397,731 of record NC_041396.2, on the reverse strand, counting down.
TCGCTGTTTTTTGTTTTAAACCACAGTACAGTGTACACTTCCTTGGCTTGTTTTCATTTGTTTAACATTCTAGAACCTTGCATTCTATACATTAAAACTGACAAATAATCGGCTATATGTCATTATGTATTTATAGAAAACAAGCTGTGTAAGCCCGTGCTGTAAAAATCCCGGGCTCCTAGAAACAATGGATTCTGGCATTTCAATCAATCAGTCGCCTCGGTTGTGCATTTGCGACTAAGTGAGGTTCTCTTTCCTCTGCGGTTTCATTTTGCCAATGTGCTCGCCTCTGTCAGCGGCTAAGCGAGTTTCTCTCTCCTCGGAGGTTTCTTTCTCCCTATGTGCTTGCCTCGCTTGCGTATTAACGGCTAAGTGAGTTTCTCTTTTCTCCGCGGTTTCATTTTGGCGACAGTCGCTTTCTTTGAGCTTAATGCTGTAGCCTCGCACTTCCGGGCCGGACAGACACACACACTTACACGCGTAGACGTTTATATATAAGATGATAGCCTGTGATCACTAGCCAATTTAGTTATGCTTTTCCACTGCTTATGTTTTGGAACAAGACATTTTTTCTGAATTTTACTCTAACATCAGAGAAGCAGTATTAACATGAATGAGTTGATAGTTTATACTGTAGTTTTCCATTTCCCTTTTGTATAACACATTGCATTTAAATTGGTTTTTAAGCACTTGTACAGAACTTGCCTTGCTCGGTGAACAAAAATTATCAAAAAGTCTAATCTGATGTTACGTGACGTAATGTGTCTAGTACAAATCAAAGTAGATCAACACATGTTGTGTGCGGTTCTCAAAAAAGATAAAGGCACAACAGAGGCAGAAAAACAAGCGACTGGACTGATTCCAAGACTTCAGGGTTTGAGTTAGGAGGCAAGATTGAAAGAGTTGAGGCTGTAATGCGGTATGAGTAATTGTGTAATATTTAAAACTCCTGAAGAATGTTTTTTGGGATGCCTTTTCTCAGTAATCCTTTATTGATCTTGAGAGCTGTCTTACACTGATAACGTTAATCACAGCTCTGCCTGTTTAAGCACCACAACCAACTTCAGTCCCACTTGCTGCTTCCAAAAAACTGAAATTTTATAACAACATTTGTTTCTATAGCACATTTTCATACAAATAATGGAGCTCAAAGTGCTTTACATGATGAAAAAAGACAAAGTAAGAATTAAAATAAGAGAACACTAATTAACATAGAATAAAAGTAAGGTCCGATGGCCAGGGAGAACAGAAAAAACAAAAAAAAAAAAACCCAGATGGCTGGAGAAAAAATAAAATCTGCAGGGGGCCATGAGACCACCCAGCCCCCTCTAGGCATTCTACCGAACATAAATGACCAGTCCTCATTGTATTCAGGGTTTTCATGGAAGGACTTGATGATGACGGTCACATGGACTTCTGGCCTTTAATCCATCAATGTAGGGACATCACGGTGCTTTGATTAGGTGGTGGTGGTGCAGGTCGCCACCACAGAAAACCGGAAGAAGAACAGAAGAGAAAGTAGATAGGACCTGTAACTTTTCTCTTAAGCAGCATTCAAGTACTGTATGAGTTCAATAAAACCTTTTTCTAGAGACTGAATGAAATTGTTAAACATCAATCAAAAACTGTTTGTGGTTATGTATTTGCAGGTTACTTGTCAGTTTTTTTGTTTGTGAAAGTTGACTTGGTCTTTTGTCCTTTGACAGTGGTGCATGATGAGTACTGATTCAGACCTGAGGTGCTTGACATATGGCTGTTGTATGGTAAAAGAATTTGTAAACTACCATTGTAGCAAACAAAGAGTAGATCATTTCTCTCTTTGGTGACAACGGAAGGTAACAGCCTCGTGTCCTTCACTTTTGTTGTTGTAATGGGTGTAAAATAATGGTTTATGAGAGCCTTTATAACACTGGTGATATTCTCCTTGCACACACCACAAGCTCACAGCTTGTTACCAATCAATGTAAAGCTTTGGGTATGACCGGAGTATCCTGGTTTATTGCCACATGCTGGCTATACTTTAAAAATAATTCAGATTTATTCAGCAAATGGGAAAAAAAAAATACTTTTTTTTAAGATTCAAATTATTTTTGTCCAATATCTAATTCCTTGACACACGTAGAGCACTAAAATTATATCCCATGCAGCAAAGAATAAAGACAGATACTTGGAAGTACTGATCTCTTCAGTCTGCTGGGAAAAATTTGAAGGCTTAAATAAAGACTGCTGTTTGTACTCTAGTGTCTCTTTTAGGTGTTGGTCTAAGACTGACGATGACTCCGTCCTGCTGTTGTCTTTTTAACTGTTGGCTTCATATATCTGAGGCATAGTAGTTAAAAATGCATGTAAATAATTGTACTATAAGCTCTGTACTTCTGTAATGCTCACTGTGGAAAGATGCTAGATCATCTTCTTCTTCCAGCTCCTCCTGTTAGGTGTTGCCACAGCAGATCATCTTTTTATTGTTGTCCGTATTATGATCTGGCAAAATTTCACACTGGATGCCCCTCCTGACGTAACCCTCCCCATTTATCCGGGCTTGGGACGGAAAGTTGCTGTATAGATATACTTATTTCAACAAAACTTATTAAAAAAAAATACGATGGTACCTGTGATTTTTGATACCATAGTATAATTTGTAAACATTGCTGGACAAAGCAAATGTAAGAGAAGCTTTAAAAATTTTGACTCGTTAGTCAAATTAAGCAAACACAGCAAAGCAACACAATTGGAACAATCATTGGCACACCTCGCTGGGAGACGAGATCTTGTTATTTACATTGGAGGCTTTCAAAAATGAGAAGTTACTTACATTCACTTCCTATCAATTTGCATTAAATTACAAACAAACCTCAAATAATAAATTTTTTTCTTTTGTACTTTCATTAGAGTGTCCGTCAGGAGGAGAAGGAGGTTTACAGGCAGTTGCTGAAAGTGGTCTCAGGAAATCCATTATTGCCGTCCAAAGGGGACACAACATTTTCTGTAGTTCGCTCACACCGGGACTTGTAAGTATTGTGGATAAGAAACTAAATTTCCAAAGTTTGTGTGTTTAAGGGGCTCCAACACCAAAAGCCCATTTCAGTATCTGACAAAGAAAATTAACGTAGACTTGTGTAAATGATTGAAAACTTGTGTACAGGAAAGTGCTGCTCCCAAACACCAGTTTCCATGTGTCAACAGTGTTATTTGATTATAAACCTCTTTTGAATTAAAACTACAGTCAATCCTGGATGGAGTAATGTTTGTAGGAAACAGCACAAAGGTGGAAGATTCAAATATTAATATAATGAACCTATACAAAGCAGAGAGGGTAAGCTTCCCATGACCACCAAAAACCTTTCGCCAAATATTGCACAACATTTTCTTCATAGTATATATTCCTTATAACAAAGCACTATTTTTTGACCAGATGCACGTTTCATTAAACAGTAACCATGAAATAACCCATAAAATGCAGTACACAAAATACAAATGGTAACATGCAAAATAAATTTTTCTTAGTAGGGATTCATTAGAATGCTCTGACCTTTTATACTAATATCATCTCCTTGGTTTAAAAAAGGGGGGGAAAAAAAAGTTTATAGTCACTCAGTCAGTCATTATCCAACCCGCTATATCCTAACACAGGGTCACGGGGGTCTCCTGGAGCCAATCCCAGCCAGCACAGGGCGCAAGGCAGGGAACAAATTCGTGGTCAGGGCACCAGCCCACCGCAGGTTTATAGTCACTGCTGTCGGAAAATAACTGAGATTGACAAAGTCTCAACATTGGAAAATGGAGTTGGAGAGTGTGAGAGACACGGCGACTTAACTCTTTTAGGGCTAATTTTTTTTTTGTTTCTTTTCTCCCAGGGCTGAATATTTTTCCAAAAACTAACATTTTTTAAAAAAGAACACAAAGCAATTGTTTAACATATCAAATCAACAAAAAATATTTACTTTTGACAAATGTTACTGTCTTGCATGTTGTATGAGCCTGAATTCTCTATGTGTTGTTTTGATGCCTATTTTTCAATTGTCTGTTGCTGCATTTTCTAACATATATTGTTAGTGTGTACTGTAGAGAGACAAGTCACCCATTTGCCATCGTGCCATGCCACTGCCACCAAGTTTTCTGCCTGCATGAAAACCGTATTGTCACCTCTTTTCATCTTCTGAAACTTTATGAACTTTATGTATGGCATTATAGCCTGGCTCACCCCATGGGATTTGCTTCTGTTTATTACAGAAGTGAATAAAACTTTGCAGCAGCGCGTACCTAAGCCACCAGGGGACAAAACACGTTTGGACCAATGCTCCCTGAAGTTATCTCACCAGTTCTGTCCCATCTCTATTTGTAATGCCACAGCGTGCTTCATCTCGTCTTTCGTTGTGGGTTTCCACTTTGAATAACGAGAATGCGATGCAAACGCAGCCCGCGATTCAAAAAAAATCTCTGCCTACCTGTTTGTCTCGTCTGACAGTAGCTGAAAAGCAGCATCAGGAGAGAGCAGCCTGAAGTACAGCAGCTGGTGATCTGTCGTGTCCAAAAGCAAGCCATGCCGTCTTGTAAACTCCGGTAGCCATATCGGCTCTCAACGGATCAATGTATGTGTATTTATCCCATGCGAACCTTGCCGTAAATGCCTCGGCTGCGCGAAGGCACTCAACTGGCAGCAGATCCGCTCGCGCGGCATCGGCTGGTGTCTGATCAGCTGATGCCTGCTTCTAACTCTCTTGCTCGATCTCCTGATCACTGCCAATAAAGTCCGATTCTGAAAAATCAAGAGTCCGACTCCGCGGTAATGCGCAAAACAACGTCTGCCAAGTGTTTTCTTTTCTGCACTTGCTTCGCTGCCTTTTCACATGTCGGTGCCATCTTGCCATTGTTTACATTTCGCAACTCACGCACACGCAATGTTTATTTGCCAAGTCAACGAGTCTAGCATTCCTCCAAGCACAGAGGGAATGCCTGTGACGTGACAGTGAGATTTGTCACCATTAACAGCTGATTGTCGCCCTTTATCCCTGGATGTCGACTTTTGTCGACATTCGCCTTCAACCCCTCCTGTCGACAAAAGTCGACATCCGCCCTAAAAGAGTTAAGATAATCCATCAGAATAATCTGCTATGGAGGCGAGCTGATACTTAACCTTAAGGCTGTGATCGATGATGGGATTGGTAGCCTTGAAGCCTCTAGCCAGTTGCACTATTCATTCACACCAAACTCCCTGCCCACAGCAGCTGCCGACATTTGAGCACGTTTATCTAACAGCTTTATTTTCTCACAAAGCTACATCAGTGACTTTACACGCTTTGGCTTAGAGCCTGAAGGATTTGCACTACAATTTGAGGGCAATTTGATTATTGGAAGCTAAAGTATGAAAATATACAACAAATGCACAGGAAGTTCTTTACTCTACAACTGTAGGGTGAACAAGATTGGTGAAGCTCCTAACCACTCCCCAAATCTTAAACACATTGTGCCTTTCTTTTTTTTTTTTTTTCTCATAGCCATGAACCCTGCAGATGTGTGAGGTTTCCAACACTAGAGTAAGAAAGAGGTTACAAATAAAATGCTTGACGTTGAAAAAGTTAAAACACGCAAATGTTGAGGACAGACTGTATATTCCCCACCAGATGAATATTTCTTAGTTCTTTCCTCCCTCCTTCATACTCACTAAGGCTGTTAGATGGCCTAACACCCTGTCTTGGTTTCACTTCTAACCATGGTGGGTGTACAGTGAGCAATACTATCACCAGGTTAGTGCATTGTCCAACATAAAAGGCCAGTGCTATAAGGCAATGCTTCAAGTATGTCCTTTTTATTTTTTTTTTTTAAACAACACACAGTCCCATGCTGGGACAATAGTGATTGGTTTGCCTGTCATCAATTGACCCAGTAGACTTTTACTGTCTCACCATGCAGCACTGTAATTGCTACTGTTGGTTTTTGCTCTTCTGGGGAATGCAGTATAAAAAAAGGGTAGGACTGAACAATATAGCCTATAAATAATTTTGCATTATTTTTTTGTTTATTTCACGATACACGATATATATCTCAATATTTTGAAATTTCCTTTAAAGCACTTCATAAATGCTTGATTTAACCCTTCAGTTCATAGTCACACCAATATGGTGCTTCTTGTGCTCTCTGCAAGCTGCAACATAAGTCTTCGTTAAATAATACTTGTTTATATTCATTAGTGCTTTCTATTGGAACAATTTTAAACTTGTATGGCTGTAGTGCTAGGGGTGTTGTACTGTGTTAGCCGTTATGAATGAACGTAGTGAGAAGTCAAGCAAAATGACCCCTTTTATTGGCTAACTAAAAAGATTACAACATGCAAGCTTTTGAGGTAACTCCGGCCCCTTCTTCAGGCAAGATGTAATTGATTATGTGTGTGTGTGTGTGTCTTTGTGTATGGATTAGGCATTTAATCAGAATATACTGTGAACCTTGAACCTGGATACAGACAGACACGGACTCCAAATGTTCCAAAACACACACGTTTTATTTTCAGCACAACAACACAGTGCACAAACTAGTCACAGTAATGCTCTTTCCTCTCTTCTGCCGCCTCTACTCCTTGCACACAAGAGTAAATTTGGCAAAGTACATTCGTTGAACGCCACAACCGGCTAAAGTCGGTTTCCAGTACAGTTTGGAAGGGGTCGGTGGCAACTGGGCGACAGTCAACCTGGCGGAAAGACAACCTGGCGAAGAAACAACTTGGCAACATCCTTTACCAGTTAGGTAATAGTTAGGTTCAAAGAGATTTTTAAATTATATTTAAATGACAACTTGATTTAAAATGTTGAAAATAAGTTTATATAATTGACGAACAAACTTTATTCTTCAGATGGAACAAACTCTATCTTACGTTATCTTCTGAAACCAAAATTGCTAATCCTTTATATAAATTGTATTGATTGTAATCGTATGATAACATTATTTAGAATACAAAAGGTGACCTGCAATTACAGCTTAAGGAATATCTTTACTCTCAACGTATTGGGACTCTCATAAAGCAGGTGGATTTTCTGGCGCCCTACGTAGTCATTTAAATATCATTAAAAAAAATCTCTTTGAACCTAACTTTTACCTAATTGGTAAAGGATGTCGCCGAGTTGTCTTTTCGCCCAGTTGCCCCTGAACGATTTGGAAGCACGCCGGAGCCGAGTATTTTCAACGACATACATTTGACAACGTACATTCATTGAACTCCGCAAACGGCTAAAGTTGTTTCCCAGTGCAATTTGCCAGCACGCCGAAGCCAAGAATATTTGGCGATGTATATTCATTGAATGCTGCAACCGGCTATAGTCATGTCTCAGTGCAACTTGCCAGCGCACAGGGGCAGAGTATATTCGGCGACATACATTAATTGATCGCCGCAACCAGCTATAGTCGCTTCCCAGAGGAATTTGCCAGCACGCCGGAGTTGATCAATCAGTGACGTATTTGTTGAGCAGCCAACTTATAACCACTGCTGGCCCCGGCAGCACTGCAGCATCACTATCACTGGGATTCAGCCGCTGCACTAGACTAGCCTGCAAGCACAGGCGCTTACCTCTTTGTGCTCTGCGTGCAGCCAGTTCAAGTGCAGTTGGCTCGCCAATTTACTGAATTTCATCAATGGCATCAGTTGCACCTTGTCCAAACAGTATATTATACAGTGTGTGTGTATGTATATGTATATAATATATATATATATAATACATGTATATAATACACACACACACACAGAATCTGAATATACATAATAAGAATATTTAATTCACTAAGTCCATGGCAAGCAAGACAGCCACGCCCACCAACAATTCACTAAGCAGCTGACCATGGCACGCAAGACAGAGACCATGGGATACGCATGACAGAGCCCCGCCCGCCAAATCTAATCCTTTTCCAGAGTCCACCCTCGCTCTCGAGGCACGCAGCACCTCACCAAACACCGCCTCAGTCGCTTTCGTCTCTGCTACAGTCCACATGCACCTCTGAGCCACGTTGATTTTCCATTGTTCTTTTCGGTTCCGGCTGCTTTTCTATATATAATACACCAAGTCGCCCGACCTTGGGATACGCACGCACGCAAGACAGAACCCCGCCTGCCAACTCTAGCACTTACTGTCGCCGGTTGCATTAACAAGCAACCTTTTGTAGCGTCACATGCATGTACTTACAATGATGACAAATATGACAGCTCTTCCTCACAAACAAGATTTCGCAAGACGGGAAAAACGGAACACCTGCAACATTACCTTCACATTGTTTTCTTTTTATTTCTGATCCCGTTCAACAACTATGTGGCGACATCGACTTCTCAACTGTGATTCCGGAACAACTCAGTACGCGAGCTATATTAAGCTTCACCAATGAAGACTTGCTACACCTTAATGAAAAAGTACTGAAACTTAACCCTACTGACGAAGTAACTTTCACCAGCGTTGACTCCATCGTCAGACGATCCTGCACATCAACTTTCATTCCCCGAAGAATTTCTTAGCAGTCTTACTCCCACTGGCATACCTCCGCATAAACTCAAACTTAAAATTGGTTCAGTCGTCATGCTTCTCAGAAACCTCATGCCAGCAAAAAGTCTTTGTAAAGGCACTAGACTGACAGTTACCAACATTCACCGCAGTGTACTCGAGTGTAAAACAATCGCAGCTGCTACCTCACAAACTGTCCATATTCACCGGATTTCCATGACCCCATCAGATTCAAATTTGCCTTTTACTTTTACACGCAGACAATTTCCTGTTAGATTGTCCTTTTCAATGACAATTAATAAGGCGCAGGGACAAACTTTCAAAAAGATATGTCTGTATCTGCCAAAACCAGTTTTCAGTCACGGACAATTGTATGTTGCTCTCTCCAGAGTTCCATCTTTTCATTCACTCACAGTCGTATCCTCAAACCCACCCCATTTGGACAACTGTGTCTTTCAGGAAGTGTTCACCCATTAATAAATAATTATGCGGCATATGCTATGCCGCGGGTTGGCTAGTATATATATATTATAATATATATAAGCTGTACTTGTTCAGTCTTTTTCTAATTGTTCTGTCATGAACTTTTTTTTTCTTTTTCTTTTTTTTTACTTTTACTTATTTTATTAAAATCAAATAATATTCTGTACAAACAATTCAAGTTTAACAAAACTAGGTTCAGAACATATCGACCCCCACCCATGAGAAAGAGAAGTAGGTTAGCAGAGTAAAACTTTAGTAATAGTAAAAATATGTAGATAAATAAATTAATAGAATAAAAAGAGGGGAGAGAATCCGGTTCCTCAATGCTTTAAGTGCTTATTCTAAAATTTTATTTATCAGATCCTGCCAACTTTTGAAAAAGTTTTGAACAGATTCTGTAAGTGAGAATTTGATTATTTTCCAATCTATATATATAATTCACTAAGCCGGGAGACAAGTAGCCACCCATGGAAAGCACGCCGGAAGGGGCGTGGATTCACTAAGCCGCCGACAAGTAAGCCGCCCATGGCGCACGCAGGAAGGAGCCACGTCCACCAACTCTAAGACCATTGGATACGACGACAACTCGCAGAGTCACGCCCACCAACTTGGACGCGACGCCTCGGAAAACATGCCGTCATTTATGTTCGTCTGGGCCACAGTCCACTTGCAGCTCTGAGCCACGTTGACTTTTCATTAGTTAACCTCAGTCGAACCTCGGTTCACACAGAGGCAGCGCGACAGAGAGACAGAGGCACACACACAGGCAGCGCCAGAGAGAGAGCCGCGCGCACACACGGGCAGAGACAGAGGCACACAGGCAGAGCCAGAGAGAGACGGAGGCACACACACAGACAGACAGATAGATAGATACTTTATTAATCCCAAGGGGAAATTCACATTCTCCAGCAGCAGCATACTGATAAAATAAACAATATTAAATTAAAGATTGATAATAATGCAGGTAAAAAAAACCAGACAATAACTTTGTATAATGTTAAATGTTAACGTTTACCCCCCCATGGTGGAATTGAAGAGTCTCGTAGTTTGGGGGAGGAACGATCTCCTCAATCTGTCAGTGGAGCTGAACAGTGACACCAGTCTGTCGCTGAAGCTGCTCTTCTGTCTGGAGATGATCCTGTTCAGTGGATGCAGTGGATTCTCTATATTTGACAGAAGCCTGCTCGGCGCCCGTCGCTCTGCCACAGATGTTAAACTGTCCAGCTCCATGCCAACAACAGAGCCTGCCTTCCTCACCAATTTGTCCAGGCGTGAGGCGTCTTTCTTCTTAATGCTGCCTCCCCAGCACACCACCGCATAGAAGAGGGCACTCGCCACAACCATCTGACAGAACATCTGCAGCATCTTATTGCAGCTGTTGAAGGACGCCAGCCTTCTAAGGAAGTATAACCGGCTCTGTCCTTTCTTGCACAGAGCATCAGTATTGGCGGTCCATTCTAATTTATCATCCAGCTTCACTCCCAGATATTTATAGGTCTGCACCATCTGCACACAGTCATCTCTGATGATCACGGGGTCCATGAGGGATCTGGGCCTCCTAAAATCCATCACCAGTTCCTTGGTTTTGCTAGTGTTCAGGTGTAGGTGGTTTGAGTCGCACCATTTAACAGAGTCCTTGATTAGGTCCCTATACTCCTCCTCCTGCCCACTCCTGATGCAGCCCACGATATCAGTGTCATCAGCGAACTTTTGCACGTGGCAGGACTCCGTGTTGTATTGGAAGTCCGATGTATATAGTTACAGTTGGTGGGCGGGTCTCTCTTAGTTGCTTTTGCAAGCGGGCACATGACCAGGCAGTGTCTATGCTTCTAGAGCGAAGGTGGACGCAACAGCACCATCTAAGAAGAATCATATTTGTTGTGGATGTGAATCGCTGTATGCAGCGTGTAAAACAGTTTGCGAGGGTTATTCCGTGGTCTTAGCAGTGTCTGTACTTCGATGTGAATCGATGTATGCAGCGTGTAAAACGCTGTATTGTATGTTGCCCTCTCCAGAGTTACATCTTTTCATTCACCTACAGTCGTATCCTCAAAACCAACCCCATTTGGACAGCTGTGTCTTTCAGGAAGTGTTCACCCATCAATACATAATTATGCGGCGTATGCTACGCCGCGGGTTGGCTAGTTTTAGATAATATATAACATCAGTTACCCACTGTCTTAAAAGAGGTGAGTTAGAATTCTTCCAATTGGGCAAAATAATCCTACATGCCAATAGTGAAGTACAGGCAATTACAGTTTGTTTGTCCTTCTCCACTTTAAGCCCCTCTGTGAGCCCACCAAACACAACTGTTAGTGGATTAAGAAGGGATTGTGACACCAAGGCTGTCTGATAGGCAGTTAAAAGATTTTTGTTCAAAATTATGTGAATTTGGTGCAGGCCCAAAACATGTGGCCTAGTGAGGCTGGAACTTGATTTTGGACAATTTTTAAACTAGACAGATACACTTGATATGTACTTTTAAGTTGAAAAATTGTATGCTTTGCACATATGGAGCTCGAGTGAATTCTGTGCATTGCTGCCCTCCACTCCTTTTCTGAGATGTTGAGTGAGAGATCCTTTTCCCACTGTACTCTGGAATCTTTGAAAGGGAGGGACTTTAAAATGGAAAGCGGAAATGCTGTCAGAGTCCTCGAGGCTCATCAATATTTCTTCCGAAATAGCGGTAGGTGGGAGGTGAGGGAAATTAGGCAGGTTTTGTTTAACAAAGTTTCTAATTTGAAGGTAGTGAAAGAAATGTATTGCTGAAAAGTTAAATTTAGAGCGTAATTATTCGTAGGAGGCAAAGACTTTGTCTATATACGGATCTCTAAGTGATTTAATCCTGAATGTTTTCCAAATATTAAAGACTGCGTACATTTTGACAGGGTGGAAAAAGGTGGTTCTTGTGCATTGGTGCCACAGATGAAAGCTTATCTATCTTAAAATACTTCCTACATTGGTTCCATATTCTGAGTGAGTGAAGCACTATTGGGTTCTGTCATGAACGTTTAACTTGCTAACGGAGGCTTGTAGAGTGTGAGATGTAGCACTTGGGCTTTTTGCAATTTGTCTGAGCTTTGCATGGTCTGGGTGAATTTGCTGGGAAGATTGGCAACCTGTTTTGAATGTTTTCTGCTTGTGAATAATCTTTCTCACTGTAGAATGATGGACTTCAAACTGTTTGGCAATGGCCTTATAAGCCTTCCCAGATTGATGTTTGGCATCAATTGCTTCTCTGAGATCAATGCTGATGTCCTTCCTTCCTTGGAATTGGGTTAACACACACCAGAGTGCTCCAGACCAGCAAACTGCCAAAACCTCTGCTTTTATCGTGGTGGTCACACTTGCTGAATATCAGTTAACGGAATTTCTTTGGTTAGCAGCACCTGGCAGCTAATTACCGTCTTTATTCCTATGGAAGCAGTAAAGGTGGACTTAATTTTTCACACTCTGCCTTTGCATTTTGGCATAGTTTTTGTTTAAATAAATAATAACTTGGTGTAATATGTCATGTGTTGTTCATCTGAAGTTGTTTTTGGCAAATTTCAAGACCTGCTAAGGATCAGATTATTTTGTTTATGTCCTGATACGTAAAACCTTTGAATTGGAAGAGGGTGGACTTTTTTTTTTCACATGACTGTATATAAAAAAAAGTATTTAGTCAGCCACCAATTGTGCAAGTTCTCCCACTTAAAAAGATGAGAGAGGCCTGTAATTTTCATCATAGGTATACCTCAACTATGAGAGACAAAATGAGAAAAAAAAAATCCAGAAAATCACATTGTCTGATTTTTGAAGAATTTATTTGCAAATTATGGTGGAAAAAAAGTATTTGGTCAGTAACAAAAGTTCATCTCAATACTTTGTTATATACCCTTTATCGGCAATGACAGAGGTCAAACGTTTTCTGTAAGTCTTCACAAGGTTTTCACACACTGTTGCTGGTATTTTGGCCCATTCCTCCATGCAGATCTCCTCTAGAGCAGTGATGTTTTGGGGCTGTCGCTGGGCAACACTGACTTTCAACTCCCTCCAAAGATTTTCTATGGGGTTGAGATCTGGAGACTGGCTAGGCCACTCCAGGACCTTGAAATGCTTCTTACGAAGCCACTCCTTCGTTACCCGGGCGGTGTGTTTGGGATCATTGTCATGCTGAAAGACCCAGCCACGTTTCATCTTCAATGCCCTTGCTGATGGAGGGAGGTTTTCACTCAAAATCTGACGAAGCATGGCCCCATTCATTCTTTCCTTTACACGGATCAGTCGTCCTGGTCCCTTTGCAGAAAAACAGCCCCAAAGCATGATGTTTCCACCCCCGTGCTTTACATTAGGTATGGTGTTCTTTGAATGCAACTCAGCATTCTTTCTCCTCCAAACACGACGAGTAGAGTTTTTACCAAAACGTTCTATTTTGGTTTCATTCCTCTTCTGGATCATCCAAATGCTCTCTAGCAAACTTCAGACAGGCCTGCACATGTACTGGCTTAAGCAGGGGGACACATCTGGCACTGCAGGATTTGAGTCCCTGGCGGCGTAGTGTGTTACTGATGGTAGCCTTTGTTACTTTGGTCCCAGCTCTCTGCAGGTCATTCACTAGGTCCCCCCGTGTGGTTTTGGGATTTTTGCTCACCGTTCTTGTGATCATTTTGACCCCACAGGGTGAGATCTTGCGTGGAGCCCCAGATCGAGGGAGATTATCAGTGGTCTTGTATGTCTTCCATTTTCTAATAATTGCTCCCACAGTTGATTTCTTCACACCAACCTGCTTACCTATTGCAGATTCAGTCTTCCCAGCCTGGTGCAGGTCTACAATTTTGTTTCTGGTGTCCTTTGACAGCTCTTTGGTCTTGGCCATAGTGGAGTTTGGAGTGTGACTGTTTGAGGTTGTGGACGGGTGTCTTTTATATTGATAACGAGTTCAAACAGGTGCCATTAATACAGGTAATGAGTGGAGGACAGAGGAGCCTCTTACAGAAGAAGTTACAGGTCTGTGAGAGCCAGAAATCTTGCTTGTTTGTACGTGACCAAAAACTTATTTTCCACCATAATTTGCAAATAAATTCTTTAAAAATCAGACAATGTGATTTTCTGGATTTTTTTTCTCATTTTTTCTCTCATAGTTGAGTTATACCTATGATGAAAATTACAGGCTTCTCTCATCTTTTTAAGTGGGAGAACTTGCACGATTGGTGGCTGACTAAATACTTTTTTGCCCCACTGTACATCTGTTCCTGTGAGACTGTCTGAATTGAGCTCACAAACATATAGAACATGTTGTATACTATTCTTTAGTAGTTATAATGTTTGTGTGTGTGTATGTTTGACTTTATCCAGTAAAAGCAAACATTGCTCATTTTGTATTGCCTTTCTCATTCCAGAACAAGTTTCCTAAGTCCTAATCCCTATCTGTTAAGAAAGACTGCCAAAGGGGAAATAAGCGATGACTCTTCGGAGCCTAGTGAAACACCAAGCCCTAAACTAATCTCTAGTGGTGGGTCAAGCACCATGGCAAGTCCTTTCTGGGCATCCAGTGACGCAGGGAGCCTATATTCACAGTCTAATCATCTTTTGGAGAGGGATGGAATACAGGACACTAATTCTCAAGACACCCAGTCCTCAGGTGAGCAGAAATTTGACTGTATGCAGCAGCACACAGAGCAACTTCATCCCTGTAACATTAGGTTGGAAGGAGTAATAAAACTGTTAATTGTTAAAATGAGACACATTGCTTCATAACACAAGATCAGCCTTTACGTAAGTCAACGTAACAGAAAATATTTATGCATTATTTATCCATCCATCCATCCATCTTCTTCTGCTTATCCAAGATCGGGTTGCGGGGGCAACAGCTTGAGCAGAGATACCCAGACTTCCCTCTCCCTGGCCACTTCTTCTAGCTCTTCCGGGGGAATCCCAAAGCGTTCCCAGGCTAGCCGAGAGACATAGTCCCTCCAGCGTGTCCTGGGTCTTCCCTGGGAGGCGTCCAGGAGGCATCCTGAACAGATGCCTGAGCCACCTCATCTGACTCCTCTCGATGCAGAGAAGCAGCGACTCTACTCTGAGCCCCTCCCGGATGACTGAGCTTCTCACTCTATCTTTAAGGGAAAGCCCAGACACCCTGCGGATGAAACTCATTTCAGCCGCTTGTATTCTCGATCTCGTTCTTTCGGTCACTACCCATAGCTCATGACCATAGGTGAGGGTAGGAACATAGATCGACTGGTATATTGAGATCTTCGCCTTATGGCTCAGCTCCTTTTTCACCACGACAGACCGATGCAGAGCCCGCATTACTGTGAATGCCGCACCGATCCGCCTGTCGATCTCACGCTCCATTCTTCCCTCACTCGTGAACAAGATCCCGAGATACTTGAACTCCTCCACTTGGGGCAGGATCTTGCTCCCAACCCTGAGAGGGCACTCCACCCTTTTCCGGCTGAGGACCATGGTCTCGGATTTGGAGGTGCTGATTCCCATCCCAGCTGCTTCACACTTGGCTGCGAACCGATCCAGAGAGAGCTGAAGATCACAGCCTGATGAAGCAAACAGGATAACATCATCTGCAAAAAACAGTGACCCAATCCTGAGTCCACCAAACCGGACCCCCTCAACACCCTGGCTGCGCCTAGAAATTCTGTCCATAAAAGTTATGAATAGAATCGGTGACAAAGGGCAGCCCTGGCGGAGTCCAACTCTCACTGGAAACGGGTTCATCTTACTGCCGGCAATGTGGACCAAGCTCTGACAGTGATCATACAGGGACTGAACAGCCCTTATCAGGGGGTCCGGTACCCCATACTCCCAGAGCACCCCCCACAGGATTCCCCGAGGGACACGGTCGAACGCCTTTTCCAAGTCCACAAAACACATGTAGACTGATTGGGCAAACTCCCATGCACTCTCCAGCACCCTGCTATGGGTGTAGAGCTGGCCCACTGTTCCGCGACCAGGACGAAAACCACACTGTTCCTCCTGAATCCGAGGCTCGACTATCTGACGTGGACAGATGAGACAAAGATTCCTGTATCAGAATTATGGCAAGAGCAAAGTGTGGAGACCCAAGCTCCAAAGCAGACCACCTCATCTGTTAAACATGTTGCCTGGGGTATTATGGCTTGGGCATGTATCGCTGCCACAGGTTCTGGCACACTCTTCATGGATGATGTAAATGCTGACGGTAGTGGCACAATGAATTGTGAGGTGTGTAGAAACATCTGATCTGCTCAAGCTCCAGTAAATGCCTCCAAACTCCTTGGACGGTGCTTCATCCTACAACGAGATAACAACCCAAACAGTTTTTCAAAAGTTAAAAATGGAAAATTCTAGAATGGCCAAGGCAGTCACCCAATTTAAATCCAATTGAGCATGCAGTTCTTACGCTGAAGAGAGAACTTGAGGGGACAAGCCCTCTGAAACAAGCAGGAGTTGGGAAAGGCTTGGCAGAGCATCACCGGAGAAGATCCTCAGCACCTGCTGATGTCCATGAATCACAGACTTCAACCAGTCATTGCATACAAGGGATATGAGAGAAAGTCCTAAATATGACAGCTTCAGTAGACATGCCTTTGCTGTGTCCCAAACATGGTCCTCTCTAATGTTGGGGGACTATGTGTAAAAAGTGTCATTTTTACATGGTGTGACCAAAATGTATGCAAATACCCTGACATATGTCTGAAATGTGCACTTCTGAATTGTTTGATTTGTAATTTTAAACTTTAGAGCAGACATGTAAATTAATGAAGAATTAGTGTTTGTCCCAAACACTATGGAGGGTGCTGTATATAGAGATACAGTTTGGTAAAAGCTGCTACCAGTATCAAATGTTTCAACCAGAATACTAACTTGTTTTCCAGCTGAGAGGAGTCTATTCACTCCACACTTAACATTTATGAGTTTTCATAAAACTGTGTCTGGCATCTCACCATTGTGTTGGCCATTCACTCCCTCAATAATATAACTTGAGTTGCCATTTCAGCATGAGGGCCCTACAGTTCATGACAAACTCGCCCTCTCTGTTACAAATTACTAAATTACTTGATTTATTTGTGGACAGGAGTGCAATTCTGTGTTACTATTTTCTTTTATATAGTGTTGTGAAATGTACAGTATTTTTCACAATAAATGTATATAGTGTTTTCGTGTCATGCATTGTATATCATGATGTTTAATTCTGTTTACCTAGTTCTGGTTATGGATTTAACACCAAGAGATATTCTATTTGAAGAAAAGCCTCCCAATTCTACATCACCACTATTTCTGCCCAAGTGCTTTATGATGGCTTTCACGGCTGGTTTCTCTGTGTGTGGTGTTGCTTAAGTTGAATTATTAACTTGCTCGTTTAAACTGCTCTCTGAAAGCCAATTCATGTTTGGCACATCAGTGGATCCTCATTTGTACATGCAGACAGAGTGGTGGTATTTTCTCATCAGTCGAGATTATCACAGCTGTTTGAAGATCTGTCTGCTCAACACTCAAGATTTTTGTCTGTGCTGAACTTTTTGCACACAAATAAGGCATTATATACATCCCCAGAAAGAGCTATGCATGGGCAAACTGCAGTAATTCAGGCTAAAACATATGAAAGAACAACCATTTTCATTCTGGGCTGATGTAGCCATGTGCACTTTATGTCTGCTGTAGTTTCTGGGAACCTTAAGACAACAGCAGACAGCGTTAGAAGGTTGAAGGTTTACCCGGTGTGCTTTATAAGCTTTTAATTTTACCTGCTAATTTCTTCACTAGTTTGTTTTATTTTCTTATTTATTGATTTATTGATGGATTGATTTATTTTTCAGCCCCAGACTCTGACTCAGTGATATTTGTGAAAGCCCAGAAGGCCAAAAAGAAGGATGAGTCCAGGTATGCAGCTTGAGTAGTGATCTGATTGTGCATCATGCTGTGTTCAGTTGTTGGGTGTGTTACATTTTGGCTGATGGCATCATCTTTTTATTTCTTTTTTACACAGTGCTTTCTATTTTCAAGCAGAGCACTGGATTAAAGAACTGTAAGTTACTGTTTATAAATATATATATATTTAACGATTTTCTTGATCATTTGACGTTTTTGATAGACAGTACCGAACACTTTTTGCTTTGTGCCCCCAATAACCTATCACCTATGGCAGGGGTGCCCACACTTTTTCAGCTTGCGAGCAACTTTTAAAATGACCAGGTCAAAATGATCTACCTACATTAAAAATGCTATAGCTATATATAATATAATGTACTGTATAGAGAGAGAGAGTATACTTTATACATAAAATATATGTTGTTGTACCTTGCATAACTGAATAACTTTTATGGCACAATAACAATTCAATACATTTATGGTCACTACAGTATTTGGATTTAATAATTGTGTGAATTGAGTGAAAAATGACGGCTGTCCGATTAACTGCGATTTTAGTTCCCTCTCCTTTCTCTTTCTTGGATCGCTTTTTGGAAGGAAGTCAATTTCGTAGTTTTTATGAACAGTTCGAAAGTGCCTTTCCACATTTTCCTTCTTTGGAATAGCAATGATAGATTGACAGATCAGACAAACTCACTTCGATTGTGACATTGTGAGAAAAAAAATCTTCTTCCGATTCCACATCCAGCCCATACCCTCTCCAAACAAATTTTTTTTTAAATCCCTTCTTTAGTCCATATAAATTGGAAGGCTAACTAGATCACAGCCGGAGTTTTGCAGTAGCTCGAGCATTTGATCGTCCATGCGGGATGACCAGTGTGTTAGAAGAAAAGAGATCTCAGACTGGCTGCCCTGTATGTCAATCAAGTGGCAAATGCCATAGGGAGGGTATATAGACTAACGTTAATAGTTCTACTGCCAAATAATGCAAAGAGTATGCGACACGTGTTTTGCCCCAAATCTGGACTCATCAGGCGTACACACTCACTGCACCCCCTCTCGGGGATTGAACCTTGGATGTCAGCGGCGAAGCCTCTTTACGTTGCGCCACGGCGTGTTGTTCGTTTATTTGACAGCATGTAGATCGGGGTAATTACATTCATGGCATTCGTAGTCTGAATTACAATCTGATTGTATGGTAGGTAACTATGCAACATTCTATGATTTGCTTTTCACAACTGAAGAGGGCACCGTGGCAGATGTTAGCCGGCTTGCTGACCAACCACAAGCGTTACCTGGTAGGTTACCACCCATACAATCTGATTGTGATTCATACTACGAATGCCATAGACTAACGGTAACAAATTTTTTTTTTTTTTTGAATGCAACGTGATCTACCTGCACTACCTTTCCGATCTACCGGTCGATCGCGATCGACGTATTGGGCACTTCTGGTCTATGGGGAAGGAGTGAAAGCTTTAGATTCCGGTGTTCAACGGATCTCGACATTTTAGGTTCTCTTGATACCGAAAACATTGATATCTCGATGATGATTGTGTGTCACAGTTTCTTGAGGATGGTT
This sequence comes from Erpetoichthys calabaricus, assembly GCF_900747795.2. Taxonomy (NCBI): domain Eukaryota; kingdom Metazoa; phylum Chordata; class Cladistia; order Polypteriformes; family Polypteridae; genus Erpetoichthys; species Erpetoichthys calabaricus. The sequence continues at coordinate 298,378,342 of NC_041396.2, read as the reverse complement.
ATAGAGCTAAAAGAGCCAGACGTAAAAATACCAAACTCAAAACTTAAGCCTGTTATGAGATGATGATGTGCTGATTAGTTTTTGAACCAAATCATGCACGAGAAAGAGGCGCGCTAGAGGAACATTCAAATACCGTGATTCTGCAATTAAGTATGAATTCTTCTCATCAATTGTTGTCATAATGACCTATTTCATGATCAGAAAGATCAGCATTGGTAAATGATTACTGAAATGTTAGAGAATAGTTCGGGTAACTTGATTCCTGGGGATCAAAGCCTACTGACTGTCACGTCCAAATTTTTTTCCCTGAGTCCGTGTTCTACAGGGCACTCACAAAGTCTCATGTGACCAGGTAGTGACTTGGCACTGTAATTTAATTTTGTTTCTCAGTACATGAGGGCTCACAGCATAGAGGGAATTGGATTTGAAATTTAAACTAGTTAGCCTAGAGGTGCACTGGTTTGGCATGCAACCCATATTGTTTCTCTAAGGCAACTTATAAAACGCAATTATTTGACAACCTCTACTTGAGAGTGATTAGGGAGTATAAAAGATCACAAGCAATAGATAGAAAAATTTAAAGGAGAACACAAGAATTACTCCAGTTGGTACCAAAGGTTGGCGATTGATTGGGTTAGTGCCAAAATCCAGAAGGAGAACAGAGTGTCAAACATTCTTTTATTATGTGCTGTTGGTTAAATTGGCCCCCTCCAACAGTACCTTCCCTGAGTACCACCTTCAGTGTGCTAGGTCACACGTGTGATTCTAATCTCTTTTTATGTTTGCAGTTCCAGCATGCATGATTCTCGGGCACGTCAGAGGAAGAAGCAAATAGAACAGCAAAAGGCACTGACTCTTAAGTTACAGAAGCAGGTGAGGTTAATTTTTTATATGGTGACCTCTTCTTTTAGGCTGATGTGCCAAGCACTTTTCATTATTCAGGTTCATCTTTTCTCCATTTCGATTTAGCGACTACATGAGGAAGGTCAACGGGACAAAGACCACATTGAGCTGCATCTGCGTGTACCTCTAGAGAAGGAAGTACCAGTGACTGCAGTTATAGAAGAAGTGCCAGTCAAGCCAGCAGAAGAGGAGTTCCCTGAGCTTACTAAGGTGACCCTTTCTTGCTACAGTCTCCATTGTTTGCTTTTTAGACTGTATAGATGCATCTTAATAAATCAGAATATCATTAAAAAGTTAATTTATTTCAGTAATTCAATTCAAAAAGTGAAACTCGTATATTGTATAGATTCATTACACACACAGTGATTTATTTCAACAGTTTATTTCTTTTAATTTTGCTGATTATGGCCTACAGGTAATGAAAACTCTAAATTCGGCATCTCACAAAATTAGAATTTTACATAAGACTAATAAATAAAAATGATTTTTAATACAGAATTGGTGGCCTACTGAAAAGTATGTCCATGTACACACTCAGTACTTGGTCGGTACTCCTTTTGCATGAATTAATTCATCAATGCGGCGTGGCATGGAGGCGAATCAGCCTGTAACACTGCTGAGGTGTTATGGAAGCCCAGGATGCCTTGATAGCGGCCTTCATCTCGTCTGCATTGTTGGGTCTGGTGTGTCTCATCTTCCTCTTGACAATAGGTCAGGCGAGTTTGCTGGCCAATCAAGCACAGTGCTACCATAGTCATTAAACCAAGTATTGGTGCATTTAGCAGTGTGGTCAGGTGCCAAGTCCTGCTGAAGAATAAAATCAGCTTCTCCATAATGCTTATCAGCAGAGGGAAGCATGAAGTACTTTAAAAATTTCCTGGTAGACGGTTGCACTGACTTTGAACTTGATAAAACACAGTGGAACAACACTGGTGTCACACACTCAGGAACCATCCTTTCACCAACTCAATGGTGTACAAACACCCTGTGTGATGAACTGAAAATTTCAAATTTAGATTTGCCGGTCCAAGACTTTCTTCCAGTCTGCAGTAGTTTACAGCCGGTTCGTCAAGGCCCTATTTTGTCCTTGAAGTAATGGCTTTCTTACTGCCACTCATGCTATCAGACCTGCAGCACAAAATCGCTTTTCTCAGCAGAAACTGAGACTTGCTTTTTTCGACCACAGTTAAGCTTTGCTTCAAGCTGTTGTGCTGTGAAATGCATATCATGCAAGCTGGTGACCCTCAGAAACGCATGTCTTTGGGTCTGCCAGATATCTTCCTATCAGAATTTCTTCTAGTTTCCAATTACCTTTGCATTGTGTAGGACACCACTGGACTCACTGACACTTTGATTTTTTTTTTATTTTTGCAGTTTTTCTAAATGAAAAGCTTCCATTTCTAAGTGGAATAATGCTCAGTCTCATTTTGTTTGTTGATTGCCATTATCACGGGCATTTATAACGTTCTACGGAGTAATTTTGTCCATGTAGTACTTCAGAGAGTGTGTAGTAACACAGTCTGTTCCAGCTTTGCTTTAAGACAGACGGAGGGATTTTAAGTAATCAACAGAAGTTGGGACACCTCTGCAAATTGCTTCCAATTTCAAAGGCTTAATTCACTTTGCTTTACAACATCTGTAGGTTGTTAACCTAGTAATTGCTCCCTGTAGAAGGCCCATTTGTAATATTCTGAAATTTCATTTTTCAGTTTTTGCATACATAAACTTAAAATTTAAACCTCTGGCAGTTTACTGCTTACCTTTTCACCATTTTAGGTTATTCATTGCATTTAAACTCCTTAAATTTTGAAAAAAAAAAAAAAAAACGGAAGAACTGAGGTGTTCTAAAACTTTTGACCATAGGTATATGGTCAATAAAGAACTTAAAACATACAATTTTAACCTGTGTGAACCGAGGTGTGTATAATTACTAAAAGCAAATGTAAAAAAGACTTGTGGAGCCCCAGCATCTCTATTATTTATTGATTACTATAATCTATACTTGTATTTTTGCCTAGGAATTTGTTTATAGCACTCTGAGCCTGCAGTGATTGAGGAGCACTATACAAAAATAAGTTATTTTATATTTGTGCCAACCTGCCACCTTAATTGTCACATGAAATTAAAAAAAAAAGGGAAGAAAAAATGTACAGTTTGTATAGAAAAGAAATAGAAAATATTCCCATTTTTCTTGCTTTACAGCCTTAAATGAAAACACACAAACCAATATTTTTTCCAGCTTTAATTACTCAATGCAATCTATAACATTCAAGTGAAAGATTTCACAGCTACAGTTCAGAAGAATTTTAAAAAGTAAAAAACAAGAAATTCTGAGATTAATAAAGGATCCCCCGTTCCTAAAATCAATCGGGTGTAAATGCCCACCATTTCCATTGCAGTCCTTGGTTACTGGCTTCCTTCCACCTGTGCTCAATTGTAATCCATGTGATTAGTGAAGCTGTTCCTGGAGCATTCATTCCCTTGCTTGGTAGTGCAACTGACTATGGGTGGCAAGCCACTTTGAAAAGATCTCAGGGATAGAGTTGTGGACAGACATAAGGCAGGAGATGGAGACAAAAGATCTCAAAGGCTTTATCAATCCCAAGGAGCACAGTAAAGTCCATCATAAAGAAGTGGCGAGTGTTTGATACTACTAGGACCCTCCCTGGATCCGGCCGTACCTCCAGGAGGAAACTGGTAAGAGAGGCTACCAAGAGGCCAATGGCCACTTTGAAGAAGTTACAGGATTTTAATGGCAAAGAGTTGTCATTGTGTGCATGTGACAACAATTTCACAAAAAGCGCTCCACAATTGTGGCTTGTTCAGGAGGGTCGCAAGGAAAAAGCCACTTCTCAAGAAAGGCCACAGTAAGGCTCGTTTGAGCTTTGCCAGAATGCACCTTGAAGATTCTGATGCCAAGTGGAAAAAGTTCTTATGGTCAGATGAGACCAAAATCGAATGGTACACCTGGCGGAAGTGCAATGCAGCTCACCATCCACAACACACCATACTTACAGTAAAGCATGGAGGGGGCAGCATCCTGTTGTGGGGGGCCTGGGGCTCTTGTTAGAGTAGAAGGATAAATGAATGGGGCAAAATACCACCAAATTTGTCAGGGAAAACCTGCTACCCTCTGCCAGAAAGTTGAAGATGGGCGGAATGTTCACCTTTCAACACGATAACAACCCAAAGCACACAGCAAACTTGACCACACAGTGGCTGATGGAGAAAAATGTGAATGTCCTTGTGTGGCCCAGACAGAGCCCAGACCTAAATCACACTGAAAATCTGTGGAAAGATTTGAAGATAGTAGACCACCAATGTTTGCCACCCAATTTGACCGAACTGGAACAGTTAAACTGTAAAGAAGAGAGGGGGGGTGGGGGAATATTGATCAATCTAGATGTGCAAAGCTGATGGAGACGTATCCCAACAGACTCAAGGCTGTCATTAAAGCAAAAGGTGATGCAACAAAATATTGACATTGGGGAAGTGATCCTTTATTCATCTCAGTATGTCTTGTTTTTGAATTTTTTTATAATTCTTCTGAACTGTAGCTGTGATATCTTTCACTTGGATGTTATAGATTGCATTGAGTAAGTAAAGCTAGAAAAATATTTGTGTGTTTTCATTTAAGGCTGTAAAGCAATAAAAATGGGAATATTTTGAAGGGGGGATTCTTTTCTATACCCACTGTATATTAACATATGAATGCTTAAGGTTTCAAACACTAACAAACTTGACTGTTTTCTTACAGTTTGCACATTAATCCAAGAAATTGAACACCATCTCAAAGTGTTTTACAAGTAAAATAGCCATAGTTCAATTGCTCTTTTTTTGTTTAGGCCCTCAAGTACCTTGAAGACTTAAGAGTTGTACAGAAATCTTGTAGCAGAGCTCAAACCTACTACCTTTTGGACATGGGTGTTGTGCATTAGGTGCTGGGTGCCTGTACCTTTGTGAGTCTGAGTGACAACATAATTCACATGAGTAAAATCTCAGAATTTTTATCTCTATTGAACGCTAAAGGTTGTCAAATCAGTTTTAAGCTTCTGTGCATGTGAAAGCTTTTCTTTGTATGGTTTGTATTGTATCAACTAGCAAAAACCAGAAAGGTGTTTATACATTATAACCATATCTGTATTGTTAAGTGAATGCAGAGAGCTTTTCCTATGCACCAGGGTGCACAAATTCTCTCTCTTTCTCTCCTTTGCACCAGCAAATGTAACTATTTTGTTTTTATTTATGATTTGCAGGAGATGGAGGAGGATGTACGGAAAGCACTTAGGGGAGATAATCCCGATGAGATCCTGAGTGAAGGTTTCCGTTTAACAATAACCCGCAAGGATATCCAGACTCTGAGTCACCTGAACTGGCTTAATGATGAGGTAAGTGCTTTGCTACTGACCTAGCTGACACAAAACCAGTCAAATAAAGTAACGCTGTTTGTTTAATGCAGAGAGTGAGAATAGTGTTCAGTATGTAACATTCCTGGAAGCTATGAAAAGCCTTTCTTCTTTTGTAAACCAAATAAAATTCCATCTTTTTTTTTTTTTTTTATGCAGGTTATAAACTTCTACATGAACATGTTAGTGGAGAGGAGCAAACAGACTGGCTTCCCCAAGGTTCACGCCTTCAATACCTTCTTTTTTCCCAAAGTTAAAAGTGCCGGTTTCTCAGCCGTCCGTCGGTGGACCAAGAAAGTCGACATTTTTGCAATGGACATCCTTCTCATTCCAGTGCACCTCGGTGTTCATTGGTGTCTTGCTGTAAGTAGACTACAAAGTTAAATGCCAAAAGAAAGACTTCAATGAGGACATGCATGTGTGTAATGGCGATGACTGTGTTTGTTAGTGAAAAGTCTTTGCCAAGTCCGACCACAAAATTCCCAGTTAGATGGAGATCTGTACTCCAACTCAACCACTCCAGAACATTCATATTGTTTTTCTGAAACAATTCCTGTGTAGCTTTTGGCTTTATGCCTGTGGTAGTTCACTTGGTGGTCCTCTCCCAAGCTGCAGGAATCTTGTAGACTGTATCAGGTTTTTCCAGAGGATTGCACCATATTTTACTGCTTTTGCTTTACCCTCACAAGCTTTGCAGGGCCTTCTGCAGGGAAGCTTCATGAGTGCCTGATGCTGCCACCACCATCATGCTGCATATTGGGAATAGTGTGGTTTTTAAAATATGCAGTCGTACCATGACATTTATTTTAATGGCAAAAGAACTTAATTTTGGTCTCATCCAACTTTCTTCTTGCGGACTTTCTCTGACAAACTCTAGCCAGGATTCCGTGTGTGTGTGTTCTTTTTTTTTTTTTTCTTCTATTAAGCTGTGACTAGTGAAGCACCCGCTTGCTGTCTGCTCAGTCTCTCCAAACTCGGCTGTTTTAGCCTGTAACTCCTTCAGAGTTATCAGAGGTCTTTACTTGGCCTCCCTCACTACTCTTCTTTGGGCTGTCCACAAAAAGTGAATAATTGTGCACAATCTATTTAGATTTACAGCTGTGCATTACAGTAATCCCTCCTCGATTGCGGGAGTTGAGTTCCAGAACCCCCCGCGAAAGGTGAAAATCCGCGAAGTAGAAACCATATGTTTATATGGTTATTTTTATATTGTCATGCTTGGGTCACAGATTTGCGCAGAAACACAGGAGGTTGTAGAGAGACAGGGACGTTATTCAAACACTGCAAACAAACATTCGTCTCTTTTTCAAAAATTTAAACTGTGCTCCATGACAAGACAGAGATGACAGTTCCGTCTCACAATTAAAATAATGCAAACATATCTTACTCTTCAAAGGTGTGCTCGTCAGGAGCAGAGAATGTCAGAGAGAGAGAAAAAGCAAACAATCAAAAATCAATAGGGCTGTTTGGCTTTTAAGTATGCGAAGCACCGCTGGACAAAGCAGCTGCAAGGAAGAGAGCAATGTGAAGGTAGTCTTTCAGCATTTTTTAGAGGAGCTTCCGTATGCTCTAGGCCAGTGTGCGAACAGCCGCCCTGCTCACACCCCCTCCGTCAGGAGCAGAGAATGTCAGAGAAAAACAATCAATCAAAAATCAATACATGCCCTTCGAGCTTTTAAGTATGCAAAGCACCCTGCGGGAAGCATGTTGCTTGACAAAGCAGCTGCACAGAAGGGAGCAACCTGAAGGTAATCTTTCAGCATTTTTAGACGAGCGTCTGTATCGTCTAGGGGTGTGAACAGCCCCCCCTGCTCACACCCCCTCCGTCAGGAGCAGAGAATGTCAGAGAGAGAGAGAGAGAGAGAGAGAGAGAGAAAAGCAAACAATCAAAAATCAATACGTGCTGTTTGATCTTTTAAGTATGCGAAGCACAGTGCGGGAAGCATATCGCTTGACAAAGCAGCCATATGTAAGCCCAGCAAGGAAGAGAGCAATGTGAAGGTAATCTTTCAGCGTTTTTTGAGGAGCGGCCGTATCCTCTAGGGGTGCGAACAACCCCCATGCTCACAATATAGTTGAGGAGTTTTATTTAATACGTAATACGTGGTTGGGTAGCTTCTCAGCCATCTGCCAGTAGCGTCCCTTGTATGAAATCAACTGGGCAAACCAAGTGAGGAAGCATGTACCAGAAATTAAAAGACCCATTGTCTGCAGAAATCTGCGAACCAGCAAAAAATCGGCGATATATATTTAAATATACTTACATATAAAATCCGCGATAGAGTGAAGCCGTGAAAGTCGAAGCGTGATATAGCGAGGGATTACTGTACTCTTCTTTGGTTGATTTAACTGGATGGCAAGGAATATTCAGGGACTTAGATATTTTCTTGTCTTAGTCTTATGACTTGTGCTTTTCAATTGCCTTTTCGCTGAGTTGCTAGGAGTGTTCTGTAGGTTAGGCCAGTGGTTCTCAATCTGTGGGACGGGCCACCCTAAGGGGGTGCGAAGATGTGATAAAATGAAAACAAGAATCGAAAATATAAAAAATACATCTATTGAAACCATGACAGTGACTCTCCACAGGTTGGACCTTCCAGATGCAGGTGCATTTATAAATCACTCTGCTGAAACCTCAGACAGACCTCCATTGAACGTATTCGGTGACTTCTAAAACCAGTTGGCTAAACCAATTAGGGGTGCAAGCAATTATCTTGTGTTTCACATTTATAATTAACTTGGATCTTTTTGCATTGATCTGTTTTCACTTTGACATTAAGGAGTCCTTTTCTGTTGATCAGTAACAAAAATGCCAAAGGAAATCCCTGGTGATTCATAGCTGCATAACAAAAAAAATATGTGAAACCTTCTAAGGGAAAGAATGTTTTATACACACTGTATTTCAACATTGAGTTTTAGGTAGATATGTGTGTTCTGAGTATCCTGGAACATAATTTGACAACTTTCAGCACAATGTTGGTCCGTGTGTTGTGTCTGTGACACACATCTCTCTATTATAAAAAAAAAAAAAAAAAAATCTTGGGATAAGACGAGACTTTTTTTCCTGCAACGAGACGTGATCTTTTGAAGAGAGACGCTTTCACATCCCGCGAGACGGTCCAGTCACGTCAAACTTTTGGAAGCAAGTCCCGTGAGATGGTGACTTTTGCAAGTCACGCCCTACTTACAACCATTTTCAAACAAGACCACGGTCATCTAACCTTTCAGTTGTTGGAATGCTTTTGGCAGACACACTTCCTGTGCTCTCAGCACTTAAGCGAGACTAGACTTTGTGCCAAGAGATTTAACCACGGCCAGGGCTAGAAAAAGACCAAGTAGAATGTTTTAAAGAATTCAAAAACATTGGCGAGATGCACATGCAGAGCAGGTTAGAGATAATGGAAGTAGGAAAATTTGAAAGGCTCAAAAAAAATGATAATAAGGATCACATTAGCACAGACAAATGGAAAATATTACTTGGTGAAATAACAGAACAGTGAAAAGTGATCGAATATTGTCTGGGGGAGAAGAGAGACAAGGCAGTGAGACAAATGGACAGCTGCTGTACATGCTTTTAAACGTTCGAAGTACTGCATGAGATGCATATCACGCGGCACGGCAGCAGCCAGCAGATGATCGATCAAAGAGGAGGTAAAAAAATGAAGAACTATTTGTTTCTCATTGTATCACCGTTTAAGAGGAGTTTCTGAGGAGCGGCCGTGTCTCCTTTGGGTTAGCGGGTTGGAAGGGGTTGTGAACGAAGTCCCCTAGTGTATTAAAAAAAAAAAATAGTGGTTATTGGAAAAACGATTAACAATAACATTGACACACTTGTTCCTTCTGTGATTATTTTATAAGTGTTGCCATCAGCTTAGTAGCCGTAGTGTTTTCTCTTGTGCTTCTGTTGCATCTTAAAATGCAGTTAATTATTTTGTATATTAAGTTGGATTTTTGATTTTTAATATTTAGGTGGTAGACTTCAGAAAAAAGAATATCTCCTATTTTGACTCCATGGGTGGGAGCGACAATGAGGCTTGCAAGACAATACAGTAAGTATGCTGCTTTTCTTTTGTTTTCAAGCGTGTCCCATTCTGCTCCATTCTTGTGCTGAAGAGAGTTTTACGATAATGGAGACGAAAAATACACTTATAAGACATGCCTTGCGCCTGTCAAAGTCACATTACACAAGGTTTTGACGGTGGTGTGTCAGATTTGCTGATTGTAGTCTCTGATCTTGTCGTTGCACCACGTCAAATTACATGTAGTCTTGAGAGGTCAGACATGATTCTCAAATGAGAATACACATCTGGGGACAACCCGTTGAAAATTGTGTAATGAATTGCAGCAAAATCTTACACTGATAAAGGCTCCACAACTCCAGGACTTCTTCCTAAAATTCCCACCACCTGTTTCCCTCCAGTCTGTGCATTTTAAACCGCTGCCGGAGAGAGCAAACTATACTGGACCAATGATGAGAGAAAATAAAAAGCAAAAATTTCTGTTATCCATTCGGGAGCTCAGTAGTACTGAGGTCACTGATACATTAATAATTAATTTGCAAGTTATAATGAGTGCTGTGACAGTGCAGGCAGACTGAGACTCTCTTACACACACGCACAAAGTAAACCACTGCAGCTACTGGGCTCCACACATTTGAGGAGTGCATCTGTCTGCTACAGTATCTTTCTGTCATTTTAACGATTGCATCAAATAACAGCACAAAGAGTTTAGATAAGCATTATGGTCTGTGGCTGTTGTGAAAGATGAATGTTCTCTTTGTTCCCTTGTACTAATTATTGTCTAAAAAGTTAAGCAGAAGTAAGCTTTAAAAACATGCTTTGCTGAGCAAACAGAAAAATATTTGTCCAAAGGACTCAAGGTCTAAGCATTCCACACTGAGACTGCCTTATCACGTTTTCCCTTAGTTTACATCTGAATGCCATAACAAAGGGGCCAATAAATCAAGTTGCAAAAGGGGTGTTGGAGGGGCTCAAGGATTATGTATAATAAAGTGTCGACTGTTGCATTTCATAATGATATTAAATCACGCATACTAGGTGGGGTTCAGAAGAGCCCTGACGCTGTCAAGTAATATTGATTGCCTGTTTTTCTGAAACCTGCTCACTGTGACGATGAGAAAATAAAGCTGCTATTTGACCACACCTGCTGTCTTGTCTGGTGTCTTCGTCCACAGTTTACTTTGTGTCAAAATGCTGTGGCTATTTTTTCATGGCATGTTTGTGTTTCCAATTAGACAGTAATGTTAGATTTCTTTAGGTATTCATTTAGACGTACAGCCTCATCTGTGTATCTGCTGATGGTGTTAGGCAGATTTGTTGATTTGGATATTTTCGGCACTGAAATCTAAATTACCTGTGGCTTTTCATTATCCTCTCTTAGCTCCAGTCCTTTTGACGGAGTGTGACATACCGTTCACTTCAACTGTGTTATTTTGCGGTTCATATTTTCATGCTTACACTATTGTCGTAACGCTGAACAACAGAGAGCACACATAGCACCTACAACAATACATCATTCGTGTTTACCATTTGTCCATTGATGCCGTTGAATCCCAGTGTATAATTTGATGCTACAGAGTGCTTTTTTTTCCCCTTGTATCAGGTTATTTATTTTTTTTAACATGTTCTCATCTGCACACGTGACACACATTTATATGTCTAAGGCCGGGTTTATACTTCACGCAACACGACGCATGCTGCAGCTGGACGCTCCTGCTACGCAAGCGTTTTACTGTTTATACTTGTGCGCGTACTTTACGGGAATCTGGAGGAATCCACCAGGTGGCAGTGCAAGATATTATCACGGTGAGAACTGTTTTGGTAATGCTGTGTTGTGAATTGCCTCAAACACCCATTAAATTCCGATGACACCTTACCGCAATATCTCTGAAAAAGATGTTTAATGATTAAATCCATCAATACAGTGATTTATCCATTCCAGCAAGTGTTGGGCAGGAGGCAGAAACAATCCCTGGACAGGGCATCAGCTTATCGCAAGGTGAATACAAGCGCACACATACACTGGCATCATTTTAGTGTCACCATATCTTTGGAAGGAAACAGGAGCACACTGTGGAAACCCAGCAGGAAAACATGTAAACTCCAGGCAGGGAATACCAGCGACGTGACTCCCTGTGAGACAGCAGTGCTAACGCTGTGCCACCATGTCACCCCCATGTGTGTCATTATTAACAGCATTCATTATTTACACAAAATTAACGATTTATCTGTAAAATGTAACACACATACTTTAATACATTTCATCATGAAAGTGATATCAAGTATAAATCTTAGGATTCTAAATGTGCAGAGAGTTGGAATATCATACATTTAATGTGTTCTGTGTGGTGATCTACTGCTGTTTGCCACTACTGTCAGGACCGGAGGAAGCCCCAGAAAAAAAGACGGCACACAAGACGGTATGTGAGACTTTTAAAATGTATCATGTCATTACGAACGGAATATGCGACGCTTGAATATAAAAGCACCACAAATGCATTTTATGTCAGCATTTTGCTTCACCACATCAAACCAATCAAACATCGAAGTGGGCACATCGATCTCATAGGATCCGCAAAGCGGCTTTCTGTCACATGTAGATAGTAGACAGAGACTCTGACGTAACATTCCAACTTTTAGCACACTGCTCCCCCCGACTTTTTGCTGGTACTGCAACTCGCGCACGCATCGCGTTAATTTCCGAGGACCTGCTCAGATTACGCGTCAAATGAACGCTGGGAACGCGTGGCAGCCATGATGCGGGCATGTACGCGTTTTGAGCGTGAAGTATAAACGAGCCTTAATAGGAGACTTTTTATGACTGCAGACAGTGCATTGTAAATCAAAGCTTGCTCTGTGAGGCCAGGTTAACAAGAGCACCTTTGATCTTTGGAGTTCAAAGTCATCGCCCCTTCTTGAGGCATTGGATCGCTTTAGAAATGTGACACTCGGTGACCCGTCTAATAGTTCACACCCAGTTTTAAGCAAAATTCACTCATCCTCATTGTCTCCAGACATTTATATTATGCATTTGGCTTCAGTGAGACTAAATTACACAACTAAAAATCACAGCCATTGACACATTTACAAACAGAGCACTGATCTTCCAGCACGTGTGCTCACCCCTTTTTCTGACAGCATAGAGCAACGCTTTATGAAATTTAACAGCTGTAGTGAGTTCAACAGCAATCTCTGCGATTTAATTCTCCTTTCCGTTCTGTTGTGGCATGTAAAATACGAGACATCAGACAGCCAAGCTTCTCTTCTATTTGTGAGAGTAACACGCATGTTCCTTATTCCTTGTCACAACATTCTGTACGTTGTACTTCCCAATTACCATTCGCAAATCCGACTAATGAGAAAATCAAGCCTGTTTTATTTGGATTTTATCCAAGACGATCTCGGACTAGTTCATGTTAAATGAGACGATTGGCTTCACAAGAGTGTGCCACTGAATGTCTCTTGACTGGCTACGATTATGTAAATGAAGGCTGTAACTGAAAATTGCTGGAAAAGTAATCCATTGTTATATAGTCTTTACCAGCATTTTTGTCTTTGAAGCTTTTGCAAGAATAATGGAAAGGAATTCTTTTATAGGTAAGAGATTTTTAGTGATAAAAGGAGGAAATGCCCTCTTCTTCTGTCTAATAGTATTTACCTTTGAAATAATTAATGAGTGTTTGGTTATATCTAATAGGAAATACCTGGAGCAAGAGAGTCTGGACAAAAAAAGCACCAAGTTGGATACGACTGGTTGGGTCCTACACTGCAAGAAACGAAACGTAAGTGAACCACAGTTTCACAATATTCTACAAACAAGGAGAAATGGGGTTAACCTATTGAAGTGGAAGCTGTACTACAAGGGGTTTTCATGAAAAGGTACATTTGAGTATAGAGGATGGTGTGATATATATTTATACATACTGTGGGAGGAATAAAAATGAGCCAGGGATCTTCTTAAATAAATGTAGTCATTAACAACACACACTGTGGCATGTTGGGACATATTTCATATTAAAACACATGCTATACCTTCCTGAGAGCCTCTGTATTATCATTTGCCTTTAAACATTTGTTGTTGTGCATTGTTTTGGGGGGAACAAAAGCTAGAAACTGGAAAAAAAAAAACCAAAAGTAAAATCATTGTAATGAAAATTTTAAAATAACACATAATGGATGCTTTTTAAATATAACCTAAAAAAAAGTGTTATTTAGTGATCAAAACACATCCTGATGCAGTTCATCATAGGCTTGCTAACAAGCTTATAGATGGATCTTGTGTGCTAGAACAAAGAGAGACTACAACATGCAGTGCGATGAGTTCCAGTGAGGAAGACCTGAGAGAAGCTGACTGCTCCATAACAAAATAGCGTGTTTCGTTTTCTGTCTGGAATTGTTTAGCTAGACACTTCGTCAGGCCAACTATAACTATTCAGAAATTTACAAAACTGTAAAGGCAGAGAAATTAAGAGAATAGGTAAAATTTTGAAACAGGTGGTGATGTAAAAAGCAAAAGATGTTGAAGGTTTAAAGCCATCTCATGCAGGGAAGACCTCTGTCTGAAATGTATGGCCCTAATAGACCACGAAAAACACGTGGAAAGTATCAGAAGAATTTTGGAAGTGAGACAACAATCTTTCTAGAAGAACGTTTACAACAATGTTGTCTTTTTCTTGTTTTGTGTCTAGCAGAGGTGTTAAAAAGTCACTGTTCTCTGCCAAAACTGCACCCTGTTTGTCATGTCTTGCTTGACCTGATTGGAGTTCAGAATTAAACCCTAGAGGGAATCTGAATCTCGCATTAAATTCCAATGAACTGGGAAATATGTTTCCACTACTTATTAACGGAGTCTCAGTGTTTATGGAAATTTGTAGTAAGTTATCTAATTTTTTTTTTGTTTTGTTTTTGATGATTTGCTGACCATTAATTTGTTGTTAAAACTATTGTAATCCAAATTTTTTGTAATGTTTGGCTTGGTCTATTACCCCCATCCTTGTATTTTTCATTCTTTCCCCTAGAATGGCTCATATACAGATTAATAAAGACCTAAGACTTTTTTGATCAGTCTTTTTTTTATTTAGAGTTTAGCACTATATGTTTTAATTTACGCATTACCTTGTCTTAGTGTGAACCAAAATTCCATTCATTTGTCAAAATTATAGAATATTCGATATATCTAGCCCAAACTGGGCCATTCAACCCAACTAAGCTCACCAGTCCTGTTCACTTAATTCTTCTAAAATAACATCAAGTTGAGTTTTGACCTGAGACGGACTCCTTTGGTACTGTGTCTCTACGGAGAATCCTTGGGTGCCACTGGTTTGACTTTGTGTTGCTGACGGAGTCCCAAATGAGGCACATTACCTGCATCAGTTACGGCACTACAGCCATGTTAGCGTGATTCCCCGAGGGCGATCCAGCTTGCAGGATCCTCATTGTTGGGGAACCAACTCTGGCTGGACCAGGCCAAGGGGTCACCTACATAACACCTGGCTGCGGCAGATAGATGGTCATTTCCGGAGAGTGGGACTGGACCGTGTGTCTGCCTGGGGGGTTGCCCACCAGGATCCCAAGCTGTTTCGTTGTATGGTGGGTATGGCCACATGCTGTTCTCCCCAACTTGACTTGACTTTTGAGTTTTGAAGGTCCCTCACGTCCTCCTGTCTACCCCACTACTTGATCGCTTATTCCTTGGCTCTCTGTGTAAAGAAAAACTTATAATGTTTGTGAGAAATTTCCCCTTACGTTTCCAGCTGTGTCCCCGTGTTCTTGATAAACTCATTTTAAAGTCACCGTCTCAGTCCACTGAACTAATTCACTTCATCATTTTAAACACTTCAGTCAGGTCTCCTCTTCATCTCTGTAAAAGCTCAGCTCTTTTAATCTTTCCTCATAGCTCTTCTCCTGTAGCCCTGGAATCAGCCTGGGTCCATTTTGTAACCTGGTGACCAAAACTGCACACAGTATTCCGATGAGGCCTCCCCAGTGTGCTATTAAGCTTCAGCAGAACCTCCTGTGACTTGTACTCCACACATCAAGGCGCTATATAATCTAACATTCTTTTAGTCTTTTTAATGGCTTGTGAACACTGCCTTGCAGTTGATAGTGATGAGTCCATTATAACTCCTAAATATTTCTCACGAGGAGTACTTTTGATTTTCAGACCTCCCGTTATGTATTCAGTCCTAACCTTTTTATTTCTTACAGGGACTACTTTACATTTGCTTACATTAAATTTCATCTGCCACAACTCTGCCTAAGCCTGTATGCTGTGCAAGTCCCTTTGTGATGATGCATTGGATTCTAGATTATCTGCCAATCCACTTATCATCTGTAAACTTAACCATTTTATTACTTATATTATTAATCAGATAATATATTCATATTAAAAATCCTCTTTATTAAAAAAATATGATCCTAAATGAGCTCAATGGAAACATGTATCCATTTTCCACTATTGAGCTACTCTGGGTTTCATTGATTGGTTTAGCCTTTTACTTGTCACCTTTTCTGGGGCAACAAACAAGAAGTGTTTGTATGTATGAAGGCTTCATTCATGGGATGTTATGCATAGGAGTAGATATGCACCAAGTCTTACATGGCACTACTCCATCAATATAAATTGACACCATGAATGCAGATACCAAAGAGTGAGTGGTGGATTAGCATCTATATATATATAATTCAATAAGCCGGGAGACAAGTAGCCACCCATGGAAAGCATGCTGGAAGGGGCGTGGATTCACTAAACCGCCGACAAGCAAGACGCCAATGGCGCACGCAGGAAGGAGCCACGCCCACCAACTCTTAGACCATTGGATACGACGAAAAAAAATCACAGAGCCACGCCCACCAACTCGGACGCGACGCCTCGGAAAACATGCCGTCATTTCTGTTTGTCTGTGCCACAGTCCACTTGCAGCTCTGAGCCACGTTGACTTTTCATTAGTCAACCTCAGTGGAACCTTGGTTCACACACAGGCAGCGCGCGCGTGAGAGAGCCGCGCACACACAGGCAGCGCCAGAGAGACACAGGCAGCGCCAGAGAGACAGAGACAGAGGCAGCGACAGAGAGACAGAGCCGCACACACAGGCAGCGCCAGAGAGAGACAGAGGCACACATATGCAGCGCGAGAGAGAGAGCCACACACACACACACACACACACACACACACACACACACACACACACACAGGCAGCGCGCGCGCGAGAGAGAGCCACGCACACACACAGAGGCAGCGCCACAGAGAGACAGAGGCACACACAGGCAGCGCAAGATAGAGCCGCGCAATCCTTTAAAACTGAAGTTAAAACACAATGAAGGAAGCAGTCTTTAAAAACCAATAAGCCCTGTGCCTCTTTTTCATTAGCGTCTCACCTGCTTCAGGCCCTGCAACAGTCGAGACGCTCTCTCTGCAGCTGACCTTCTCTGTGCCTGACTCCACTACTGTCAGTTGCCTGATTAAAAATGGCCTTTTGAAGGGGAGTAATGGACCCGCTATACCACAGGAACACATTGCCTTCGAGCCTGCTCTCGCTCACTCTAACGTACCGGCTTTCTCTCTCTCTCCTCACTCGCTCACACACTGCACAGGGGAGAAATGCCCGCAGCACGACTCCACCCGGAAACCGTTTCAGCCACACTTCCACGCCCCTCGCTACACTGTGAGTGCGATGATTATTTATTTAAAAATGGGCTTTTGAAGGGGAGCTGTGGACCCGCTATACCACAGGATCACCTGTGACATTGCCTTCACATTGTTTTCCTTTTATTTATGATCCTGTTGAGCAGATCAGACACCCAGGCAAACACTGAATAATCAATAGCTGCAACCACTTTGCCCGCCCCAACTCCTCACCTGAGTCGGTTTCGTCTGTGTTCAGCAGTGTTTCCCAAACTCGGTCCTGGTGAACCCCTGTGGATGCAGGGTTTTGTTCCAACCAGATTCCTAATCATTAATGCCGGTGAAACTCATCCGGGATAAGTCGGTTTTTCAACCGCAGACGTGTAGCACATTAGTCTAGCAGACTAGCTGGATGTAAAAATGTCATTGACGAAACTGTTGCTCTCAAACTTCGCAACATGGCTGTTGGCTTTGTTTGCCAACATTGGGATAATGTCGACGACGTGGTCACAAACTGGAACAACTCACCACACAAGGACGCCCTGTCTCTCGAGGCATTCACACTGCCGGAAGATAACCATGGGATACGCAGAAAACAGCCATGTCAGTCAACGCAGATCAGACACCCAGGCAAACAACACTGAATAATCAATAGCTGCAACTACTTTGCCCGCCCCCACTCCTCACCTGAGTCGGTTTCGTCTCTGTTCACCAGGACCGAGTTTGGCAAACACTGCTGAACCCCTGTGGCTGCAGGGTTTTGTTCCAACCAGATTCCTAATCATTAATGCCGGTGAAACTCATCCGGGATAAGTCGGTTTTTCAAACGCAGCCGTGTAGCAGATTAGTCTAGCAGGATGTAATAATCCGAGATGAATGCGCGCTGAGTGAAAAGCCAATATATGTTGAGTCTACAAAACATGATCAGCAAGTCTTTGATAGGCTGCAACAAAATGATGAAAGAATGGGCACATTTTTTTCACACAAGCTGGGTGGGTGGGTGTTAGTTAATTAATTACTCGAAGGATTTCAAGATTTAATATACACAAGCGGTAACACTGTAAAAGCGGCCCAAACCAGAAAAGACGGCTGGCAAAATGTGGCTGACAAATTAAACGTGTGTGCATTGTACTTACTGAAAGCAGCGTTACGGATTTTGCAAATGTTCATTTTTTTCCCTCTGCTTAAAAAACATTAAAAAAGCAGCGTGATTATGCGGCGTATACTACGCGCGAGTTGGTATGCAGCGTGTAAAACAGTTTGTCGCGGATAATTTGACAATTAATAAGGCACAGGGCCAAACTTTCAAAAACATGGCTAGCGGCTCATACGCTCGCACTGATTATGTCCCTGCCCTTTGTACGCCCCCCCCTCGGTACTACCATGGTTGGATGACTTGGTGGATTATATATAGAAAAGCAGCCAAAACCGCAAACAACAATGAAAAGTCTACGTGACTCACACGTGCATATGGACTGTGCAAAGAGGAAAATGACTCAGGTGACGAGTTGGGGGTGGGCACATGAAATGTTACTTTTCTTGGTGATTTATTACATTTCCGATTTTTCAAATGTTAATTTTCTCCCTGTGCTTAAAAATCATTAAAAAAAGCGGCCTGATTATGCGGCGTATGGTATGCCGCGGGTTGGCTAGTAATAAATAATAGGCATTGATAAATAAGCATTATCCAATGTGAAATTTGGGCTGGACTGAAAATGATTGGACAAAGGCTGCAAAATGCCATTAGGTGTTGTCCATTAACATAAGCAAGAGTGTCAAAGTATCTTACCTATGTTAAGCTATGTATAAAAATGTCTTTGAGCCTAGAAACAGCAGCTTTCTTCTCGTACAGAGCACAGATTTATTATGCGTTAATAAAGTCACTTAAACCAACAGCTTTTACCTCTGCGTGATTTCCTAGCTTTGAGTATTACTGGTTTGGGATTTTATTCTTTGACGACTTCCAAAATCTTAAACTGAATATGTGCTCTTTTGAAATATCTGAAAATGGTTTAAAAGTGAAAAGTCGCCTCAGCTGAATCCAGTCTCTTTCTTGCAAACCACTCCACTTGTGGCATGCAGTTGCCACTAACTTAAAAAAAAAAAATTGCATTTTAGGTCAGCTTATTATCCTGTTGTTGCTGTCAGTCTGTAAGCCCTCCATACTGTGTAAATTGCAAGAGCATGTTCACTAAGCTGTGGCACTGAGAATGAAGGCCACAGAAGCAGAATGGCATTACTGGCCAGAACATCAAATATGACAGTGTTGTAGATAGATAGATAGATGGATAGATAGATAGATAGATACTTTTATTAATCCCAAGGGGAAATTCACATACTCCAGCAGCAAAAAATATTAAAGAGTAATAAAAAATGCAGGTAAAAAACCGACAATAACTTGAATAATGTTCAATGTTTACCCCCTCTGGTGGAATTGAAGAGTCGCATAGTTTGGGGGAGGAATGATCTTCTCAGTCTGTCAGTGGAGCAGGACAGTGACAGCAGTCTGTCGCTGAAACTGCTCCTCTGTCTGGAGATGACACTGTTTAATGGATGTAGTGGATTCTCCATAATTGATAGGAGCCTGCTGAGTGCCCGTTGCTCTGCTACGGATGTCAAACCGTCCAGCTCTATGCCAACAATAGAGCCTGCCTTCCTCACCAGTTTGTCCAGGCGTGAGGCATCCTTCTTCTTAATGCTGCCTCCCTAGGACACCACTGCGTAGAAGAGGGCACTCGCCACAACCATCTGATAGAACATCTGCAGCATCTTACTGCAGATGTTGAAGGATGCCAGTCTTCTAAGGAAGTACAGGCGGCTCTGTCCTTTCTTGCACAGAGAATCAGTATTGGCAGTCCAGTCCAATTTATCGTCCAACTGCTCTCCCAGGTATTTATAGGTCTGCACACAGTCACCTCTGATGATCACGGGGTCCATGAGGGGCCTGGGTCTCCTAAAATCCACCACCAGTTCCTTGGTTTTGCTGGTGTTCAGTTGTAGGTGGTTTAAGTCGCACCATTTAACAAAGTCCTTGATTAGGTCCCTATACTCCTCCTCCTGCCCACTCCTGATGCAGCCCACGATAGCAGTGTCGTCAGCAAACTTTTGCACATGGCAGGACTCCGAGTTGTATTGGAAGTCCGATGTATATAGGCTGAATAGGACCGGAGAAAGTACAGTCCCCTGCGGCGCTCCTGTGTTGCTGACCACAATGTCAGATCTGCAATTCCCGAGACGCACATACTGAGGTCTGTTTGTAAGATAGTCCACGATCCATGCCACCAGGTATGAATCTACTCCCATCTCTGTCAGCTTGTTCCTAAGGAGCAGAGGTTGGATGGTGTTGAAGGCGCTAGAGAAGTCTAGAAACATAATTCTTACAGCGCCACTGCCTCTGTCCAAGTGGGAGAGGGATCGATGTAGCATATAGATGATGGCATCTTCCGCTCCCACCTTCTCCTGGTATGCGAACTGCAGAGGGTCGAGGGCGTGTTGGACCTGTGGCCTCAGGTGGTGAAGCAGCAGCCGCTCCATGGTCTTCATCACATGTGATGTTAGAGCGACAGGCCGGAAGTCATTCAGCTCACCAGGACGTGATACCTTTGGGACTGGGGTGATGCAAGATGTTTTCCAAAGCCTCGGGACTTTCCCCTGTTCCAGGCTCAGGTTGAAGATGCGCTGTAGAGGACCCCCCAGCTCTGATGCACAGACCTTCAGCAGTCGTGGCGATACTCCATCTGGACCTGCTGCTTTGCTGGCACGAAGTTTCCTCAGCTCTCTGCTCACTTGTGCTGCTGTAATTGTGGGTGGGGATGTCTCTCCTATGTTGGTATCAGCAGAAGGATGTGTAGAGAGTGCAGTACTCCGAGGTGAGAGTGGGTTAGGGTGGTCAAACCTGTTAAAGAAGATGTTCATTTGGTTTGCTCTCTTCACGTCTCTCTCAATGGTGGCACCCCGCTTCGAGCTGCAGCCAGTGATGATCTTCATCCCATCCCACACTTCCTTCATGCTGTTGTTCTGCAACTTCTGCTCCAGCTTTCTCCTGTACTGCTCCTTCGCCGCCCTGAGCTGGACTCGGAGTTCCTTCTGCACGTGCTTGAGCTTATGCTGATCACCGTCTTTAAAAGCCCTTTTTTTCTGGTTCAAAAGGCCCTTGATGTCACTTGTAATCCTTGGCTTGTTGTTAGCATAGCAGCGTACAGTTCTTACTGGAACTACAGTGTCCATACAGAAGTTGATGTAGTCAGTAGTGCAGTCAACAACCTCCTCAATGTTCTCACTATGTGATCCCTGCAGGATATCCAAGTCTGTAGTTCCAAAACATTGTCTCAGAGCATTCTCAGCCTCCGGGGTCCACTTCCTGAATGATCATGTGGTTACAGGTAGGACTCTTACTTTTGGTTTGTAGTGAGGCTGAAGCAGAACCAGGTTATGATCTCCTTTCCCAAGCGCAGGCAGCGGGGTGGCGCTGTATGCGTCTTTAACGTTTGCATACAGTAAATCAATAGTCTTATTTCCCCGGGTGTTGCAGTCCACATACTGGGAGAATGCAGGTAATGTTTTGTCCAGCGTCACATGGTTAAAGTCTCCAGCGATTAGCACATGTGCCTCGGGGTGCTGCGTTTGTAACTTAGCAACAGCAGAATGGATGATGTCGCTCGCTATCTCCACGTCCGCCCGAGGAGGAATATACACGATGACAACAATGACGTGTCCAAACTCTCTGGGCAAGTAATAGGGACGCAGACTTACGGCCAACAGTTCGATGTCCCTGCAGCAAGTGGAGATTTTGACTTTGTAGGCATTGATTATAGCCATGTTGCTAATTCAGGACCTGCTTTGTTGAAAATCCTGAGACAAGAGTTCCGCTGTTCTTCAGTAAATGGGAATCAAATCTTGATTGAACTATACGAGGTGAGACACAAAAATAACCGGGCTTGGGGCTTTCCTAGAAAACCGTCTGGATATCGGCCGGATATGAACCATAGAACTATATACTCTCCTACACGCCCTCTCAAACCGCCAACCGGCAAGGTATATCCTGTGAATATCCCAGTCAGTATTTGCATAGCAATCGCTACACAAGTTGCCATAACAGTGTCGGGTAAAAAAAAAAAAAAAGCGAACAGCAAGACAAGACAACGCTCCCGCGCACAATGCTTTTTCCATAAAGCAGTTTTTACTGACAAAACCATTCCTGTCCTCGATCATCCTCCCTGTTTGCCTGATTTAGCTCCCTGTGATTTTTACTTGTTCCCCGAAAATCAAAAGTGAGCTGAAGGGAGCATATTTTTCTTCAATGGATGAAGTGAAGACAAAAACGGCAAGTCTGTTGAAGAGCCTCAAGCAAGAAGACTTCCAGCACTGTTTCAGCAATGGAAGATACGTATGGAGCGGTGTAGAGATCGGGAAGGGGAGTATATAGAAGGTGACCATGTTTAGAATGCTGTAATTCAGCAATAACTATATATTGTTTTTACCAATCCGGTTATTTTTGTGTCTCACCTCGTATGTTCTTAGATTAAAGTTAGCTACTGTACCTCATTCAGCCTTTTTAGAATAGTGGCTACTGATTCTTAGAGCGCTAACTTTACATTGACACCTCAGAATGAATTTGCCATCTTCAATCACCAATTCAGCATTTGGCTTTGAGTTTTGATCAGAATCACTGACATTAAAATGTCTTCTTAACATCTACCTGGTCAAAGAGCTGATAGATTTTGACTTGCCTTTATCCTTCAGTTGGCTACATTGGTGCAGCACCCATCACCATTGTTATTTCTATTGCTTACTTTTATGGTTCATTTTAACTGTACAGTATTTATAAATATGTGCAGTTAAAGACAAAATTAACAGCTTCTCACCCCCCCTCAGTAGAAACGGAACATTTTCCTAAAGTTCTGTCCAATGCTACCAACATTCGAGAGTAAAAATTCATCAGTGTAAATTTCGTACATTTTAGACTTTGTAAAAATCTCCAAGGTTACTGTATAACATGTTTTGAAAATTTGGGCAGTCAAAATTATTATTCCACATTCAAATTCCTCGGGAGAAAAGCTAGCAAGTTCAAGTTTCAAACCCAACCTGGACCCCATATGACTTGAATGCCGCAATCAATCCACACTGAACTATACTAAATGGACTCAGATAAGCAGGGACAGTGGCACTTGAAGGCTAGATTGAGATTTACATTCTTTGTAACAAGTCATGTCATCAGGCCAAAAACCCAAGAAACAAGTCTGGGCCTCAGAACGAAGGTAGTTGATGTCTATCTGAAGGAGGAAGGCTGTACCGCCATTTCCAGGTGTTTCACAGTTTTTAGAACAGCTGTATGTTGCATCATGGCAATGTACATGGTTTTAGGTCGCTGTTGGGTCTTCCAGCAAGCTAATGACCCAAAGCATACATTGAAGTTCACCCACAACTTGTTAAAAGACAATATCAAAGTCTTGGAGTGGCCTTCTCAAAGCACAGATCTCATTCCTATTGAGAGTCTTTGATGGGAACTCAAGATTTAATATCCATGCTTGAAAACTATCTAACCTGGGTGATGTGGAGCAATAAGCCATGGAGGGATGGGCTAAACATCCCTTAGGAGTTATGTGCTAATCTTGTTAGAAATTACAGTGGGAGGTTGGTGCCAGTTATCAGTCAGAAAGGTTCTCTATCGCTGATTCATTGGCAGGTTGCTAATCATTCTGACATTGCCATTTGTTTTTGTTTTTTTGTGTCAAATTATTGCACCAGTAAAATATTTGAGGATTTTGCCTTTATTCTTTTTTTGTTAATTGCACTTTTGGTACTAATCAAAGGCTCTCATTTTTTTTTTCATTTCTTTTTGGGAGCTAGTAATTCTACCCTTAACTGTATAAGATGTGTGTGCTAGTAAATGCATATGTGGTACCTATATGATAGAAGCCAGTTTCTGTCATTCTGTCAGTAACAGTGTGCTGGGTGCATTTAGCATTAATGTTTGCAGTATATCCTTTTAATGCATATAGTAATAAAATTGTATTTTCCATTCCAACAAATGGTGCATCACAAATTTTATCCCTAAGTTTGTGAATCCAATAGCAAATACTGTTTACCTGAAGCAACAGACAAACTGACACATAACTTAATAAAAAAATATATATATATTGTCTTACTTTTAGAATATTTGCATATACATAATGAGATAACTGCTGCCAAGGTGTTATTGTACCTTTCCTCCTCTGGCAATGCAACTGCAGCTCCTGGAACTCCGCCCAACCCCACCCCACTACCCCTACCCACAAACGTCATCTGTGTGTTTGTGCTACACAAACCTCAGTACTTCACAGGGGACCCAGACCTGTCACCCGAGTATGTGCAGTGATGCTTTACATGGCTTAAAAGTCAAAGGGGAAATCGACTGAATTATTCATAAATAGTAAGGACCAGCTCAAGTTTTATTCACATTAGTAAAATTAATTAGAGAGAACATTGTTCAGAGCCCCACATAGACATGTGTGGTCAGGTGCCGAAATTTTCCACTTGGGGTATCTGAAAAGTTTCTGATTTTGGAGTTTCGGATTAGTGATATTCAATCTGTATTAGCTATAGAGATCATCTACTCCCATTAATGAAGGAAAATGAGAGCAGGAGTAAATTGTGAAAATAAATAAACACACTCTGTTAACCGTTATCAAGGGAGCACGCTGTCTTCCCAGGATCTAAGTTTAAAATCCCCCTGGTCATTATGTCAGCCACTTTCCTCTGTGTGACAGTCACGGGGCTTCAATAAGATTAAGACTTCCTTCAATAAGCCCTTTTTCCTATCATTTTTTTATTTAAAATTTCCTTTATAACATTATAGTATCAGTTGTATGTGCCGTCTGCTGGAAGGAAAAATGTGATGCATTTTAGTAGGACATGTGACAAGCACATTGGACTGGGCATCTCGAGAATGACTTCTTTTAAGTGTCATGTGGTGAGTGTCGTGAAGGTATTGTACACTACAATTAAACTCTGTTGAATTAATTTCAACTAGCTGACGCCTATGCATATAGATTTAGGAATTTGCCCAATAGTCCACTGCTAGGCCAGCTAGTCAAACATTGGTTCTGTTCAAAATGGTCTTGAACTAAGTGAGTTTTAAAATAGATGATTCAGGACTTAATTGAATGAATGTGCAACATAGGTGGAGAGCATGTAGAAAGTGGATTTTTCATGTGACTTTTTAAATTCTGTTTATTTAATACAGGAGATCCCTCAACAGATGAATGGAAGTGACTGTGGCATGTTTACCTGTAAATATGCCGATTACATCACCAAAGACAAACCTATCACATTTACACAGGTGAGAAGTTAAATACTTAAATGCTTTCTAAGCATATTGCTAATAAACTGAAAAATGCTGATTTGTTAGGAATGGTGACATGGAGGACCTGCTGCTGGGTGATCAATTAGGTTGCTGCCAGTGCTGCACAGCTGCTTGATAATGAACAACTGTTAATTCCTTTTTAAACTACAAAATAGTTGCATACAATAAGTAAATAATGTGTAAATGTAGGTGATTTATTGGTGGTGGAGGCGGTTTACATGTAAGTTATAATTTTATAATACTTTGTATGCCTGAAAATCATCTTAATCTTCTTTCGGCTGCTCCCGTTAACGGTTGCCACAACGGATTATCTTGTTCCTTATATTTAGCACTCTGTTGTCTAACAGTACTGGTGGCAGTCGTTGTTAACCCAGAAATTTGTGTTGTTGTCCGCATGTTGATCTGGCAAAATTTGACACCGGATGCCCTTCCTGACGTAACCCTCCCCATTTATCGGGGCTTGGGACCAGCACGAAGAAACATACTGGTTTGTGTATCCCCTGTGGCTGGGTTACTTTGTATGCTTGAAAATAATGACATAATAAACATGAATTGGATTATCATATGACTTATTGGATTATCAATTTTTATTAGGTCTCAACAGTAATCTGAGACATGATTGTCCCATCTGCTGTTTAACTTGTCATATTAGGAAACACACACACACACACACACACACCTCCTCCAATTCCAACGTGCAGCTAAAATTTCATTATTAATCCTGGTAAGTACATAATATCCTTAATATACTTTTTATTCAAATTGCAAAGTGCCTTTCGTTAACTTGTGATCCATTCATGATATTAAAGTACCATTTGTAGCTTTTCTTTGAGCACACTGCCAAATGATTTAAATATAACTACGTTTTCATGTTTTTGATTATCTTAACATTTTCTTTTTTTTTTTTATGCTTTGAAATGCTTTAGACTTAAAAATGGGGGGGGGGGGGGGGGGGGGGGGGTGCGTAAGCAAGTGGCAGTAGGTCATTTTATGCATCAAGCTAGCGTAGTCAATGATTTGTGAATTTGGTTCATTTGCTTTTTAGAAGCTGTTGAGCGCCTTTCCTTTAACATGTGAAAGTGTCAATAGAGTCTGAGCCAATGTACTGAGTGGTGCAGTTAAAGTGCCTCCTCATGTCGGTCTTGAGTGCACTTCCCTTAATTTGCACTAGCTTGTTCTTCAGTGTGTTTTTTGGCATAGCTAGAAGAACTCCACAGGACTCATTTAATTGGTGCCTTCTGAAGACCTGAATGGGGGGGGGGGGAGTCCCCTCTTTTCTTTTCCAAGCCGGAAGCTGTTTAGATTCTTTAAACTGCCTG
The DNA here is from genome assembly GCF_900747795.2 of Erpetoichthys calabaricus. Lineage (NCBI taxonomy): Eukaryota > Metazoa > Chordata > Cladistia > Polypteriformes > Polypteridae > Erpetoichthys > Erpetoichthys calabaricus. The sequence continues at coordinate 298,351,729 of NC_041396.2, read as the reverse complement.
AGTTATACATACTGTACTCTTTAATTCACGGGGGTACCTTATACCTTTTACATTCAGTGTTGCTAATTCACTTCACATGCTAGTAGATAGATAGATAGATAGATAAAGTATCTATCTATCTATCTATCTATCTATCTATCTATCTATCTATCTATCTATCTATCTATCTATCTATCTATCTATCTATCTATCTATCTATCTATCTATCTATCTATCTATCTATCTATCTATCTATCTATCTATCTATCTATCTATCTATTAATCTAATCTAATCTAATCTATCAGCATGTGAAGTGAATTAGCTGTCGTAGTATAACCTTGTATAACGCAAGTATCTTCCTCTTTATGAAAACTCTTTGAATTCAGTAAGACTGTCTTTGGTCAACACGTTTACACCCAAGACACAAATGCATTTATTTGAAACATGTTTGTGTGGTTCGTGCTGCTCAGAATCTACTATATATATACAGTACTGTGCAAAAGTTTTAGGCAGGTGTGAAAAAATGCTGTAAACAAAGAATGCTTTCCAAAATGGAAGTGTTAATCATTTATTTTCATCAATCAACAAAATGCAGCGAATGAACAAAAGAGAAATCTAAATCAAATCAATATTTGGTGTGACCACCCTTTGCCTTCAAAACAGCATCAATTCTTCTAGGTATACTTGCAAACAGTTTTTGAAGGAACTCGGCTGGTAGGTTGTTCCAAACATCTTGGAGAACTAACCACAGATCTTCTGTGGATGTAGGCTTCCTCACATCCTTCTGTCTCTTCATGTAATCCCAGACACACTCGATGATGTTGAGATCAGGGCTGTGTGGGGGCCATACCATCACTTCCAGGACTTCTTGTTCTTCTTTACGCTGAAGATAGTTCTTAATGACTTTGGCTGTATGTTTGGGGTCGTTGTCCTGCAGCAGAATAAATTTGGGGCCAATCATACGCCTCCCTGATGGTATTGCATGATGGATAAGTATCTGCCTCTATTTATTAGCATTGAGAACACCATTAATCCTGACCAAATCTCCAACTCCATTTGCAGAAATGCAGCCCCAAACGTTCAAGGAACCTCCACCATGCTTCACTGTTGCCTGTAGACACTCATTATTGTACTGCTCTCCAGCCCTTCGACGAACAAACTGCCTTCTGCTACAGCAAAATATTTCAAATTTTGACTCATCAGTCCAGAGCACCTGCTGCCATTTTTCTGCACCTGAATTCTAATCGAGCTTTGAGATGACATTTTTTTTAGCAGTAGCTTGTTTCTGGCATCTCTGCCATATTGCCCCTCTCTGTGCAAAACCTTCGAAATTGTAGTCTTGTGCACACCCACTCCAGCTGCAGAGACTGAGCTTTGCAGGTCACTGAGAGTCACTTTAGGATTTGCTCTTACTTCTCTGACTAGTTTTCATGACATTTTCTTTGTTATTTTAACAGGGCGGCCGGACCTAGGCTGGTTCAGTATGCCTTTCACAGTGGACACACTGAGGCTAAGGAGCTTGGCAATCTTCTTGGCACCATTGCCATCTTTAAACTTCTTAATCACAGTGGTTCACAAGCCATTACAAAGTTCGCTTGTCTTCATTTTTGTCAGTTTTTGAGGTTTCACCAAATAAGCCACTTGTACTGATTTCTCAGTTGTACGTTCCTAAGAAATGGCCTAAAAAATCACTTATAGACCAGTCAATAAGCTAGAGGATTCATTGCTTGACGGTTTACACCTGTTTCATTACTCTTATTGCATTGCTAACAATCATACAGTCTCCAAGCCATTAGGGGTCGAATACTTATTCAACAGCAGATTTCACTGATATGTTCTTTATCGTTGCAGCATAATTTGATTTTCAGGATTTTTTAGTGAAAATTTATTGTCCCAACAGTATGAAACTAAAGGATGTATTTTCAAAGAGAAATATTACATGAAATTGAAACTTTGATTTCGGGGTCTAATACTTTTTCAACCCACTGTATGTATGTGCATCTTAAGGATATGTATTTTTAGATTTTGAATTAAAAAAGATAGTTGAGAGTGCAGGGTCCAGCTTCACCTTGATCAGCCTGCAGTTAGACCATTTATTAGGACTTTAGGGACTTTCAAAACTAGAGTTGATATTATTTTAGAAGAATTAAGTGGATAGGAACAATGAGCTTTGTTGGGCTGAATGGCCTGTTCTCGTTCAGATTGTTCTCATGTTCTGATGATTACAGCATTGAGTAGGCATGTGAGGCAAGCTAAGTACACAACCAAAGGGTCGTATTGAAATTTGTGATCAAGGCCTCATTTCACATATACATTCAGCAATGGAAGAATTAACGTTGTTTGACAGATCGTGCCAACTCCTTTCATGCCCCTTAGTTGCTAATGATGTCATTACCTTAACACTAGAATTACCAGAGTCTACGAAAAAACTCGTAGATCCGGCCCACCTTAAAACCGTTCTCACCTCTCTTTTGTCTTCTAAATGTGCTGATTAAGACGAGCAGCAAGTAGCCCGCTGTTCCATCCCCCACCGTCGCAGAATGTTCACTAAGATTTCTCAGCTCATGCCTTGTTTGATTATAATTATCTGGGAGTGAGTAAACTGCTGGAGTTTTAGAATGGAAATAATAGATCGTTATTTGGAATACACGCATTTCATGTGTGTTCCGTTTCTACAGTAATCTGTGTACAGTAATCCCTCCACCATCGTGGGGGTTGCGTTCCAGAGCCACCCGCGAAATAAGAAAATGCGCGAAGTAGAAACCATATGTTTATATGGTTATTTTTATATTGTCATGCTTGGGTCACAGATTTGCGTAGAAACACAGGAGGTTGTAGAGAGACAGGAACGTTATTCAAACACTGCAAACAAACATTTGTCTCTTTTTCAAAAGTTTAAACTGTGCTCCATGACAAGACAGAGATGACAGTCCTGTCTCACAATTAACAGAATGCAACCATATCTTCCTCTTCAACGGAGTGTGTGTCAGAGAGAGAAAAGCAAACAAATCAATAGGGCTGTTTTAAGTATGCGAAGCACCGCCGGTACAAAGCTGTTGAAGGCGGCAGCTCACACCCCCTCCGTCAGGAGCAGGGAGAGAGAGAGAGCCAGAGAAAAACAAAGTCAAAAATCAATACGTGCCCTTTGAGCTTTTAAGTATGCAAAGCACAGTGCAGCATGTCGCTTCAGGAAGCAGCTGCACACAGAAGGTAGCAACGTGAAGATAATCTTTCAGCATTTTTAGACGAGCGTCCCTATCGTCTAGGTGTGCGAACAGCCCCCCTGCTCACACCCCCCTACGTCAGCGCAAGAGAGAGAGAGAGAAAGTAAGTTGGGTAGCTTCTCAGCCATCTGCCAATAGCGTCCCTTGTATGAAATCAACTGGGCAAACCAACTGAGGAAGCATGTACCAGAAATTAAAAGACCCATTGTCCTCAGAAATCCGCGAACCAGCAAAAAATCCGCGATATATATTTAAATATGCTTACATATAAAATCCACGATAGAGTGAAGCCGCGAAAGGCGAAGCGCGATATAGCGAGGGATCACTGTAAACACATTGCTAAAACAGAAACATTTTCATATTTTAGTAATAAATGTTACAAAAGGGCGGCACGGTGGCACAGTGGGTGGCGCTGCTGCCTCGCAGTTGGGAGACCTGGGGACCTGGGTTCGCTTCCCGGGTCCTCCCTGCGTGTAGTTTGCATGTTCTCCCCGTGCTTGCATGGGTTTCCTCCGGGCACTCCGGTTTCCTCCCACAGTCCAAAGACCTGCAGGTTAGGTGGATTGGCGATTCTAAATTGGCCCTAGTGTGTGCTTGGTGTGTGGGTGTGTTTGTGTGTGTGTCCTGTGGTGGGTTGGCACCCTGCCCGGGATTGGTTCCTGCCTTGTGCCCTGTGTTGGCTGGGATTGGCTCCAGCAGACACCCGTGACCCTGTGTTTGGATTCAGCGGGTTGGATAATGGATGGATGGATGTTACAAAATGTAGGCATAAACTATAGAATATGTGAAGCCTGAAGTCCAAACATCAAATAAACACTTTCACAAAAGGTTCAAGGATGATACAACAGCTCCCGTGGCTTAACGCTACGGTTTAATAATAATAATAATTCATTACATTTATATAGCGCTTTTCTCAGTACTCAAAGCGCTATCCACACAGGGAGGAACCGGGAAGCGAACCCACAATCTTCCACAGTCTCCTTACTGCAAAGCAGCAGCACTACCACTGCGCCACCTGCTGACTTGGAGCACAGAGACGTGAGTTCGATTCTCAGCTTTGAAGAAAGTGTTTTTTTTTTCCTCAAACGGACATTAAATTTATAAATTGGTATGCACTGTAAATCGTTAACTTTAAAATGTCAATCGCGGTTATTTCTGTTGATTAATTCATGCTTTTTTACTTAGAGTCAGAACAGGAGCTTTTTCAGCTTATTCAGCTTCTGATCTGACTCGAACAGCGCCAGTATAACTTCACATCCGATCTGACGCTGTTCGTTTTCAAATAATATTGCATTACTTCGACGATGTTTTCTGATTGGTACTATTCGCGTCATAAAATGATTTCTTCAAAACGTCACATATATTTGTCTCTTTCTTTTTTTAAAATGTGCGTTGTAGCACTCAGCAACTGGCCACCTGCATGTTCTTGCGCACACTGAATAAGACAGCGCTATATGCAATCATCAGATTCAAATGTTAACAGTTACATAGCACGGAATGGAAATCAGCAGTTCTTAGCATTCCACCACGCAAGCTGTCATATCAACCGCCTACTGTAACTTGCTTTCTGTTTTCTTCGGTTATAGTCTTGAATAAAAGTGCACTTGTTTTGTTATACTTTTACATCAACATATGTTCCTCTGTTTGAGCTACATGGGCATACTCAAAAAATACATGTGTAATGCCACGAAAAGTGCATGCAGACACTTCAGTTCGCAAGCATTGGTACGACATGCAGCCACAAGTACACTGCAGAGCTTTAGCGCGTCTTTATGTGAAAACAGCAGTATCAGATGGGGAGTGTCTGATGATTGCATATAGCGCTGAAGTTACTGCTCTTTATAATGCTTTCCTCTGCATGTCCTGGAGTACAAAAGAAACAGCATACAGCAACACGTGGGGACTGGCAATATTAGGGGAAAAAAACACGCGGTCGTATGTATCGTGATACACTGCAGCGCTATAGCGCGTCTTTATGTGAAAACAGCAGTGTCAGGTGGGGTAGGAAAGGATCCTGAATGCGACTGAGACAATGAAAAGTGAATTTAAAAAAAATAAAAGCTAACCTTTACAAATATCATAAATGACACTGGCTGTTACAGACTGAAATCAAATGTATCTTTTTATTCTAAAATAGTGAAAATAAGAACACTTCTCAAAAGGGAGTTGTGCAGGATCGAACTCGTGACCTTCTGATTCCCAGTCCGCGACTGATACTGTTGCGCCACGGAAGCAGTGATAGCTAATGCGTGTCAATGTCACACACTAAGGTGGCTTTTTTTGGCGGTGGCTTTTTTTTTGTACCTTTTGTGAAAGTGGTTCTTTGATATTTGGACTTCAGGCTTCATACATTATATAGTTTATGCCTACATTTTGTCATTTGCTACTAGAATATATAAAACGTTTCTGTTTTAACAATGCGTTTACACAGATTGCTGTAGAAATGCAACACATATGAAATGCGTGTGTTCCAAATAACAATCTATTATTTCTACTCTAAAACTCCACTTCACTCCCAGATAATCAATCAAGGCATGAGCTGGGAAAAGCCTGTTTACGTTCTAAGTTGTTGGGGGGATTGAATAGCCGGCTGCTGGCAGCATGTCTTTATCAGTACATTTAGATGACAAAAGACGCTGGCGGAGAGGTGAGAACGGTTTTAAGAAGCGATTTAAGGTGGGCCGGATCTACGAGTTTTTTCGTAGGCTCTGGTAATTCTAGTGTTATATCACGTGACCACACACACAGATGTTAGACAAAATGGTCAGCAGTGATGTACTGTTCCGTCAACGTGCTGTGATTAACCCTTAAACCGGCGCAACCAGCTATAGTCAGTTCCCAGTGCAATTTTTCAGCACACCGGAGCTGCTCAGTCAGTGCCATACATTCGTTGAGGAGCCTGCTCAAGACCACTGGCGCCCCACTGCAGCATCACTGACCCTGGGATTCAGCCACTGCACTAGACTAGCCTGCAAGCATCATCGTTGGCCTCTGTGTCCTTGCGTGCAGCCTGTTCAAGCGCAGTTGGCTCAGCGAATTACTGAATTCCATCAATGGCATCAGTTGCACCTTGTACGTATGATAGATTGTTGCAGTGCCTTTTTTTTTTTTTATAGTTTTTACAGTTCATTAGTAGTGTGTAAAATGATCATTGTTGAAGTAATTATGAAGCTCTTTGCATGAAAAAATATGGGATCCATTAAAATTTCACTTTTTTTTTTTGGTGACTTGTGACGTTTCCTTTAAAAAGTGCAGCAAAAAAGTATTCGGCGTCCAGGGGTGCATTAACACCCCAAGTTTCTGGTAGTTTGATGGTTAAATTTCTTGCTAATTCTTATGGCTGAACATTTACTGTAAGCTTCAACATACTCAAAGATACGAAGGGGGCACCCAAAAATAATGAATTTTTTTTTAAAATCATGTATTTCTCTGAACGTTTCCAAAATGTAATCGACTTCAAAATACTCTCCCTGGGACGCTTGTCCCACCACTTTTTCCATTCTTCAGAACTGTTCTGAAACTCTTGCAAAGTGATAGCCTTCAGTGCCACGGCTGTTTGCATCATGACCTCCTTTACATCCTGAAAACACTTTCCTTTAAGGGCCCTCTTCATTCTTGGAAATAAGAAAAAAGTCGCAGGGTGCAAGGTCGATTGGGGAGGGGAGCAGAAACTGTCGTCATCCCGTTTTTCGTGAGAGACTGCCACACGCTTAATGCTGTGTGGGCGGGAGTGATGTCGTGATGCAGAAGCCACTCGCCTGATCTCCATATTTCGGGTCGTTTTCTCTGCACTACATCATGCAATCGCTTGAGCACCTTAAGGTAAAAACCCTTGCCTGGCTCAAAGCTGCTTCTTTGAAAGTCTCTTGAAGCATTGTGACAGGTTTTGCTGCTGTTTTCCCCAAAAGGAAACAGAATTTGATGCAAACACTTTATTCATTCAAGTCTGCCATCACAAAATCGACAACAGAGGCTATAGAAAAAAAAATTACACTGACCTTATAAACCTTTCCCCAAGGAACGCCACTTGGCCAAATGGTGCAGAGGGCAGTCTAGTACACGTGCCTAACTGGCAAACGCTGGAACTAATGCCCCTCCAGCCTCCAGAAAAAAAATTCTCATTTATTTTTTAGATCTCTCTCCCCCAACCCCAACCCTCCCAATATATGTGCATTGTCTTTGGTACTGTGATAAGGTGGGTGAAGTATTTTAAAGATAGTTGCACTGACATCCAAGATGAGCTTCATAGCATTTGCCATCAAACAGCTTGTACTGAACACAACAAGGAATGGATTAATGTGCTTTTGTTTTAAACTTTTGATCTGGTGCCCTCCATTTACCAGCTTTCTGGATTTGTGCAGGATCAGATGCAGGTCCGAGAGCAGAAGGGCAATCTTCCATAAGGGAATATTCAAACTACCAGAATGACGGGGAAAAATTTGTCCAAAGAATTAGAAACTTTGTTTAAAAAAAAAAATGTATACACCTTGATTTATTTAAGATGACACTCATGTTCTTTCAAGCATCAAAACTCCCATTTATAAAAAAAAAAAAAAAGCATTCCTCATTAATTTTGGTATGAGCCTCGTAATTTGGATTCATCTTTCACACTTGACATCAAAGCCTTATTTGTGTCTGCAGTGTTAAAATTCTAATTTCTCAAGAAATGGCACTGTTTCTTTCCAAAATATCCATCCATCCATCCATTATCCAACCCACTGTATCCTAACTACAGGGTCATGGGGGTCTGCTGGAGCCAATCCCAGCCAACACAGGGCGCAAGTCAGGAAGCAAACCCCGGGCAGGGCACACGCACGCACACACTAGGGACAATTTAGAATCATCAGTCCACCTAACCTGCATGTCTTTGGACTGTGGGAGGAAACCCACGCAGACACGGGGAGAACCCGGGATGCGAACCCAGGTCCCCAGGTCTCCCAACTGCGAGGCAGCAGCGCTACCCACTGCGCCACCGTGCCGCCCCTTTCCAAAATATCCAAGTCATATTTCAAAAATAAAGTGAATATTCTTTAAATGTAATCATGTTTATTACCTATCCATCCATATATTAGAATGCACTTAACCCAATTTTATAGTTGTGGTGTATTGAAGCCTGTCCTGGAATTGTCTGGTCAAAGACAGGTGCTATCTCTGGGGGAGGCTGGGCAATTTGGCAATTTTGGCCTATCACACTCGCACACACATAGACCCATCAGACAATTGGAATTTAGACTTGCATACTAATGTAGCATCTGTGTTTTTTGAGGAATAGGGGTAATTATATTTTATCTTGAATATCTGTGTACTGCTTTTGAATCCCAGGAAGTTATGGATTGTTCTTTAAAGTGGGAGATTAAAGATACCCTCTTGGACCAAGATTTATAGCACAGTCTTTTAGTGCCCAGTTCAGACAAACTGTCATCTGTTTTCCAAAACAATTTTTATAATATGGAATGGGACTCTCTGAATAAACAAGACATATCCTAAAAGATGGTTTTCTTATTTCAAAAGGTTAAATTATGTTGGTGGATGCTCCTATGGCTTTACTAGTTGTCTACTAGACTCTTCACAGGTTCTTCAAAGAAAATGTCATGTCATTTTCTAACCTGCTTAATCTAGTCCAGTGTTACCCAACCTCGGTCCTGGGGACCCACCTGTGGTTGCAGGTTTTTGTTCCAACCAGATTCTTAATCAGTGACAACACCTGGTAACACTGATCTTATTTAATTAGCTGGTATTATTATTCTTTTATTCGACATTCAGAAAAGCACAGCAGCATGACGTTTGCATTTATAAGACATTTAGAAATATTTCTGCTTTTTCTATAGATTTAAATGCTTAACTCTCTTTTGTTGATTTCATTATATGTTGCCCTTTCTCTGTGCAGTTTTTCCCCCTTCATTGTATCTTATAAATGAGCGGAGCAGACATGCTGACAAACACTGAATAATCAAAGGCTGCAACTACTTTAGCATCAGACCCACTAATTAGTAAATAATGGATTAATTAAACAATTAGAACACCTAGAAAAGTAGAATGAAAATCAAGATGAAAATATTGTTAAAAAGAAAAAAAATACATTATTCCCATATAACTGCTTGGCACATTTTTAATATATATTGTATATAATCTATATATATACATATATATATTGTGAAAAAGGCGCTATATAAGCGTCTGACCCGGCACAGACTCACACTGAGGCACGTATAAATTGAACACAACTCTTTTTATTTTCTCTTCAGCCGTGGGGCACGTCTTCCCTGTGTCCCACAGGCCCAACACAGTCCCACAAGCACTTAACACAACACAAATTTTTTTTCTTCACCTGTGGGGCACATCTTCCCCATGAACCCCACAGGTATAACACAGTCCCAAAGTACCTCTTTCTCAAGACAGCAATCCTTCCGTTGGCACCACCACTCCTCTCAGGCACCTCTTCCTCCCGATTCTGGCCCTGAGTGGTGGTTGCTGGCTTCATTTATGGCCCTCCTGGGAGTGCTCTTGGTGCTTGCTCACCTTTTCCCAATTGCATTCCCATGTGGGGCCCATGATTAGACCAGCTGGGCTTAACCATCTCTGCCTCGCCCCCTGGCGGCCATCCTAGGTCCCCACAGGGTTGGGAAGAACTCCATCTCCCATGAAACCCTGTGGGAAACTGAGGCATCATCAACCATGGAGGCTGCCACCAAGCGTCCCGGGGGAGGTTTTGAGGAGTCCATGGCTGCTCCCCTGGAATACAAGTAGAAGGGACGTCCTGGCCAGGCATGAACCCTGGCCATCCTCCACAATATATATATATATTACCAAACTTTGTTTTCTAATTTCTATATTGTTCCCAAAACACATTTATTTATATAGCACATTTTCATGCACATAATGTAGCTCAAAGTGCTTTACATGATGAAGAAAAGAAAAAAAAAAGAAAGTAAGAATTAAAATAAGACAACACTAATTAACATAGAATGAGAATAAGGTCCGATGGCCAGGGAGGACAGAAAAAACAAAAAAAAAAACTCCAGACAGCTGGAGAAAAAAAATAAAATCTGCAGGGGTACCAGACCATGAGACCGCCTAGCCCCCTCTGGGCATTCTACCTAACATAAATGAACAGTCCTCTTTGTATTTTAGGGTTCTCATGGAAGGACTTGATGATGATGGTCATGTGGACTTCTGGCTTTTAATCCATCAATGTAGGAACATCATAATGCTTTGATTAGGTGGTGGTGGCGGCACAGGTCACCACTACAGAAAACTGGGGGGGAAAAAAAAAACAGAAGAGAGAGTAGGGGTTAGTACAGATTTTGGAGCCACCATGAATAGTTATGATAATTGAATATACAGAGCATCGGGATTAAACTAAAATGAAGTTATGGGACTTCACAGAACGTGGGAAATAACACATCACTTAATTTGCCCAGGAGTCCAATTAAAAACAGAAGCAGGCTGGAACAAAAACCTGCAGCTGCAGGGGGACCACAGGACCGAGGTTGGGAAACACTGATCTAGACCATCAGGGTAGTTGTATTTGGCTGAAGCCTGTCCTAGCTAGCATAGCGTGCGAGAAAGAAACGAACCCTGGACAGGGCAACAGTCCAACGCAAGGTAAACACACGGGCCAATTTAGCATCACCAGTTCACATAACTGGCATGTCTTTGGACAGTGGGTGGAAACAAGAGCACCCAGTGAAAACCCATGCAGACATGGGGAGAATCCAGGAGGCAAGTCCTGGTATCATAACTGCAGGGCAGCAGCTCTACGACTGCACAACCGCCCTCATAGTAAATGTTTTTATTCCTATTTACATTTTTAAATCAGAGAGAGAAATTAGATTGTTTGCTTCCTTTGTAACACTGTCCATACGGAACTTAAAAGTCCATGATGCTCAATACCATACATACAGTGTATGTTGTTAAAAAATAATTCATGACCCTGTTCTGACACCTGTAAACACATACAATTTTTGTGTATATAATTTTTTTTTTTTTTTTTTTTTTTTTTAACCTTTTCTTAGAAGCACATGCCATACTTTCGACGAAGAATGGTCTGGGAGATTCTGAACAAGAAACTGTTGTAACGACTGAGATGGTTTCCCTGCCTTGTCGTGTGAAATTGCAGCGTTGAATTCTAGCCATTTAGGACAACCTCTCTGAATGCGGCACCTTGAGGAGATGTCTGACTGGTCAGATCTGTTTATACATGGACAACATAAAATTGCTGCTTCATTCTTGGTAACCAAGATGACAGCTTGCCCTTATTGGGCACAATCCTGCAGCTAAAAAAAACATTTTTAAATAATCATGATGGACACATACTTAAAGCTGGAGCAGTTTGGTGGCAGCGGGCTGGCCTCGCGGTGCCAAGCATTTCTAGTGAATTAAGGAGGTGAGACCTCTAAATCTGCACCATGTGCCTGTCTACAAAAGATGATTTGAGAACTGATTTGTAAATGGAGGGAGGAGGGTGGGAAGCAACCAGACAAATATTTTTCAGAACAGCCTGGCTGTCCTGCACAGAGTTCTATTTTCTTATTTATTTTGTTACAATGGAGTGTGTTCCACTATCTCCCTTAGGCTCCACCAAAGGGATGTGGTTATGCTGGACAGGGACACATTTTGGCCTTACTGATACTGTGCTTATATCTGTCAGCAAAACAGAGACAAGAACGGGTTTTCACATTCACTTAGGTGAGAGAGACAATAGAAAACAACTTTGTTTAGAAAAATGCCCTTTTATAATATATATAATGTATATACAGTCTTTTCTTGTGTTGTTCTGTATTTGATATAAATTTTGTACTTTTTAATTATCAATTTTGTATTTTGTAAAGACCAGGTTGACTTTCTTTGTAGTAATTAAAACCTGGAAGGTGTATCTGCCGACACCACAATTCTGAGTTTTGTTTTTTAGAATCATGGAAGCGTTCTCCTGCAAGAGTCTAAGCTGCAGCACGGCTTGAAGGAAGATCACCAGATCTAATGTGTGATGCTGGTGGGTATATTGGTCACTCTACCCCTAAGACGACTTTGATGTTTTTTCCAAAGGTCAAAACTCGAATATGAGCCAAAAGGTCAGAGACCAATTCTAGCTGTGCTTAATTGTTTTAACAGTTCAGGACTCACAGTTAATATATAATAATAATAATAATAATAATACATTTTATTTATATAGCGCCTTTCCCATGCTCAAGGCACTTAATATATGTTATGTATGCAGTGATTTCTTGCAGTTAGCATAATATTTAACAAAATCATATAATCTTTTGACTACCTAAACCAATTGTGAGTTGAAAGCTGTTGCCTTCAAATATTTTTTAGAAAACTGAGTCCTAGGGTGACCCTATTCTCCCCTTTTATACTCTTTTTATTATGTAAACCATAAGAGAATCTCCTAAAGCCCATACTCTTAGCACACTGTCAGGGTGGACTGCTGTTGCAGTTTAACTCTTGTCCTTTCTCACACATTTATTCAAGCACTAATATCTAAGTAATCATCTAGACCAGGGGTGGGCAGATTCAGTCCTGGAGGGCCGCAGTGGGTGCAGGTTTTTGTTCCAACCCAGTTGCTTAATTAAAAAACAATCCTTGTCAATTATTTAATTGCATGGCTTGCTAGTGTTTTAACTCTGCCATGTCAGGTCATTCTCATATCCTAGATTTATTTTCCTTTCTAAGGATATCATCCAAATGATTTGAAGTCTAAAACAGATGAGTAATTCTCAGTGCTTCACTTTTTTCTCTTCACTTTCCTTCCAAGTATTTAATTAAACCAAATAGTGTGTGATAAATACACACAGGTGTAAATGAAAACAAGCTAAATGGAGAAATGCTGGTCTCTCTTGTCATTTGCATGGTATTGCTAATTAGGAGCAATTAAAAACCAAGAATACAGCTGTTTAAGACTAAAATAAGCAATAAGGGTTCAAAATCTTAACGAACGAGACAACTAAAGTGAAGCTGAAGTGTTACTTGAGCAATAAGGGCTTCTTATTAAGCAATTGGGTTGGAGCAAAAACCTGTAACCACTGCGGCCCTCCAGGAATGAATCTGCCCACCCCTGATCTAGACCAGCGGTTCCCAGACTCGGTCCTGGGAACCCACTGTGGCTGCAGGGTTTTGTTCCAACCAGATGCACAATCTGTGATAATAATCGATAACAACTGATCTCATTTAATTAGCTGGTCTTTTTTACTCTTCTCTTATTCTGCATTCAGAAAAATACAACAGTATGTTTTTTACATTTATAAGACATTTAGAAATATTTGTTTTTTTTTCTAAAGCTATAAATACTTAACTCTCTCTTGTAGTTTTTCTATAATTTTCCCCTTTTCCTCTATAGTTTGCTTCCTTCATTTAACCCAAGTAGTGACAATTAACAAACTAGCACACCCGGGATGATGAAAGCAGCAACAACATCAGTGTCAGACCCGCTAATTAGTAAGTAAATCAATTAAATAACCAGAACACCTGGAAAAGCAGAATGAAAATTAGGTTGAAAATACTGTTGACGTAAAAAAATAGATATTCCCCATATAACTGCTTATTACATTTTAATCAAAATCTACCAGACTTAGTTTATTTCTAGATTGACTCCAAAGCACAGAAACTGGGAAATAATGACTCGCGTAATTAGGCTAAGAGTCCAATGAGAAAAGAAGTTGGTTGGAACAAAAACCTGTAGCCACAGGATTGAGTTTGGGAACCACTGATCTAGACTTCAGCGTTAACTTTGAATGTATTTTGTAATGCATGTAGAAATAAAATGCATTGCATTTGTCATTCCAACAGATGGCGTATCACAAACATTTGTAGTAATAAAATGCATTACTACGAATGTTTGTGATGCACCACCTGTTGGGGTGACAAATGCAATTCACATGTCTCTTATGTGCCATTTTGTATTGGATTTGTAAAAGCAGTCTTAACGTCTGTGATTTTCCATCTGTTGGAATAACAGACATAGCAACATGATGGACATACAGACACCCTTTTATTAAGGTGGCTTGTACTGGTGGTAGATTCGTTCAAAATGCCAGAATACAATGAATGTTGGTAAAATAATGCATTCTGATAATAAGAAGTTCATCTAGTTTCCAATATACTGCCAGGTGTCTCTCTGTCTTAGAAGGTTGAATTAGTCTCTTGGCCTGTATGGCCCACCTTCACGATGAAAAATGGTAAAAACAGGCATGTCTGCATAGGACAAGCCGAGAGACAGACATGGTCTCCTCAGGATACAAAAAAGTCACAGAGACTAGGACTGTTAGCCTTAATTTAAAAGAATCGTATGACTTCTTGACACATGTCTTAAATGAGTGGGAGTGCCGTTCCCAATTACCCTGCTAAGGCAGTCACTGCCCCCATTTCAGCCCAGTCCAGCGACAGCCTATTCATGTCACTTCATCTCAGTCCATCTGTATTTCCTCAGGCTAGGTGGCCTAAGAATTTATCTGTACTTGTTCTAACCTGCTGCGGTGGGTTGGCACCCTGCCCGGGATTGGTTCCTGCTTTGTGCCCTGTGTTGGCTGGGATTGGCTCCAGCAGACCCCCGTGACCCTGTGTTCGGATTCAGCGGGTTGGAAAATGGGTGGATGGATGTTCTAACCAGTAGTAAGTACAACAACTGGTGTCTGAAGTATTTTTTTTTCTAAGTACATATTTTAAGTATATTTATTACACCATCCTTAAAACACTTAAGAAAATTTCTTTTAGGACCTCTACTGTGGTGAGGCATTAATATCGGCAGGGGGATTCAACTATTTTTAAAGCTTTAAATATTCCTATGAAGACAGTGGTCTCAATAATTGTGAAACGGAAGAGATTTCGAACCACCTAGACTCTTGCTAGAGTTGGATGTCTTGCCAAACTGAATAATCAGAAAAAATTTGCCTTCATCCGAGAGGTGATCATGAACCCAATGGTCACTCAGAGATTCACAAGTCCTCTGCTGAAATGGTAGAACCTGTCATCAATCTGGTACTTATGGTAGAATGTCTAGACAGTGACAGTTTAAAAGGCTCTGACAGCAGGAGGAAAAAGATTCTCTGGTTTAATGAGACAAAAACTGAACTCTTTGGGAAGAATTCCAAGCACTATATCTGGTGAAGACCAGGCACTGCTCATTGCCTTCCTTATACCCTCCTTACCCTGAAGCATAGTGGAGGTAGCATCATTGTATAGGGATGCAGTGACGGGGAGACTGGTCAGAACTGAGAAAAGGATGAATGTGGCCAAATACAGAGAGGACCTTGAAGACATCCTGCTCCAGAGTGCACAACCCCACAGACCGGGGCAACGGTTCAATGACCAGAAGCTTATAGCCAAGACAAAGTGATCATGGCTTCAGGACAAATCTCAAGAACATCCTTGAGTGGCCCAGCCCAATCCCAGCGTTAAACCCCATTAAGGGAGAGACTTGAAGACGGCAGTTCACAGATGTGTCCCATCCAATCTAATGGAGTTTGAGAGGATCTGCCAGAAGAGTGGGGTAATTTGGCCAAATCCAGGTGTGGTAAATGTGTAGAGTCTTACTAAAAAGACCAATCTGGTGGTGTTGCCAAATTGACTTCTTCCATCAAGGGTCTTAATACTTCTGTGAGTGTGCAATTATGGTATTTGATTTTTAATAAAGTTACAAACCCTACTGAAAACATTTTAAGTTTGACATTATGCAATGCATCTATCTCTGCCATTGGTATGGGATTAGTAATAGCAGAAGATTCAACGGCCGAGCCCAGGCAGCAATTCTACGCCAGCAGATTCACGGGGGGCAGTGTACTGCACGCTAACCACACATACCCCCCCAACCTCGTCACCCCTAATCTTAACCGTTTTCTAACCACACTAACACCTAACATTAACTTCATAAATGAAACTGCTGGTGTTGAACGTCTGGTGTGGATCTGTGGCTGCGCAGTTGGATATTATTGAAAAGTAGTTTTAATAATTGTGTTGTGCCATCTGTTGAAATGACAAATGCAGCGTGTTTTATTACTATCAATGTTTGAAATGGGCCATCTGTCGGAGCAGCGCATATACGGATACCCTTTTATTAAGGTTGATGTCAGGGCCAGCACATTAGATAATTCTGCCTGAGCCAAGGTACATTTTAAGTCACCAGGCATTAACAACACCGACTATGCCACTTCGAGCAATGCAGACACTTGGACCTACAGTAGGATAATATACCTCTTTCACTATTCCCCTGTGCTAAAGTGTGGTGGGGGGGGGGGGGGGTGGGGGGGGGGGGGAATGGGTGGTCAGTGATGATGTGCCAGTGTGGCAGAGCAGCCCCAGGTGCAGATAAGGAATGGACCGCTGACGTATTCAGGTGCAGACGCGTGATTTTCTCATCAGCGCTCTGTAATTAAGGCCCCTATGCCCATAGCTGTATAAAAGAACCTGAGCAGGATAGACAAGAGACGAGAAAAAGATCATGAAAGGGAGAATGAAAATTAAAATCGAAGAAAGAGAGAAAGGCAGATGTAGGATTGCGGCTGATCCGGTTCTGTAGGAGAAGGACGAGCGATCGGGAAATGGCACCAGCAAAGGCAAGCCAACGGCGCTCAGTAGGTCGTGTCACTCCTGCTATTGGAATGACGGTCAAAGTGTCCTGACGGACATATAAATACACAGTTATCATTTTATTGAGCAGAATGCCAGGGCCAGCGTATTAAATAATGCTGCCTAAGGCAGGGTACCTTTTTAATTCACCAGGCATGAGAACACCGGGAGAACTCTTGGTCGTATAATTTTTAAAGATCGCTATAGACACCAGCGGCCGCTCATTCTGGACACTGCGGGGGAATGCTCACCAGTCACGAGAGTATTATAATCGCCCTTCCTTCCCTGCGTTTCGCCAAAGAGTCGGAGACTCGATTTTCTCCTTTATTTCCTATTAAGTTTCGTTTATACTTAACGAGCCCGTGCTGGGCGCGAGGGCGGCGCGGCGAAAGTAACGTCAGATTTGGAAACACGCACCTGTGCGCGAAATTTGCGACTTGTTAATTAAAAGGATACGCTGGTTACGTGGGTGCCAGAATGATGAACGAAGTGCTGAACATGACGCGACTGCTTATCAAAACACAAGGAGGGTATGCAAAAATATTTAAAATACACGAACACATTATATAAGTTTCCCACACACAAGAATATTACACTCGCTCTTCTTTCACTGGTTTGCCTTTTTCATTTCTTGTAGTTAAAGTCAGGCAGAACCTCTTTTCCATCAGCAGTCTCAAATTTTCAGCAGCGACATTCTTAGCTATGCGACACTGACCGAAAACTGTCACTTATTGACGTAGGAGACTATCAACGCTCCGATCAAACGCGCAGCACTCTGTTTTGGTGACTCGCCGCGTACGCATTTTGTGGTGCGCTCACTGCGCCGGCTTTACATAGTAAGTATAAACCAGGCATAAGTTAATAATAGCAGACACAGTTCTTCTTACGTTTGCAGAGTCTCGCATTCTCTTCCGAGACGTTATTAGTTGTGCGATGCTGACCAAATGCCGGCACTTGCTTCCTATGAGAATATCAACGCGCCGCAACAACTGTAATTGTCGCAGGCACGCTTTACTGTGAGGTCAACGCGACGGCTTCACACGTCAACTATAATCCAGTTAAACTACAGCACCTGCGGCCACACGATGTTGCAAAAAGGCGATTAAACACGTTATGTGTGTTACCATTACATGTCATCCCTCTCTTATCTTAGGGGTGGGACGTTTGATATCGAGAAGTCGAAACATAAATCGCATTAATGAAACAGTGTAGCCAAGCGTTAACACCCACGTGACTGATGACGTCCGAAGCTTCAACTGTCACTGAAGCGCCGGCCGCGTTCTGACTGCTACAACGCTTTGCGCTGTTCCACCAGCTAAGAGAGGGGATATGAAACTGCAGCTCGTATAGTAAACAAATAAGATATTGAAATAAATTAGAGGAGTCCAGACGTTGTGGAGCAATAAAGTAGATGTCGTGCTATACTATTCACTTTTCTGTACCTGAACTTATAACCAGTCAATTAATATTCTAACCCACTATAGGCAACTTTGCCAGGTCTGGTGTTTTCCCGCCCAATTGTGCTAGTTTTCATTGGCATCCGCGAAAGATAATTAGGCTACTCTTAAAAAAACAATACGGTATTTTAGACTATTTGTCACGTATAGCGACCGTCTTTCGCATTATCACCATGTTTTTCCTCCATTTGGCACCCATTGCTCTGGGTGGGTACTTTATCGTTGCAAAATCTCCGAGGGGGAGATTGTGGTGTTTACCCATTCTATCTCTCTCCAATACCTCAGAGTAGGGACCTCCCCCAGCTTTGATGGCATGTATACCCTTTCTCCTCTCGCTCTCGATGCTGCCCATCATTTTCCGGTGTGCCATTTTGTCTACATCGGGCTATTTTTTCGGGCAGATTTGTTATGTCTAAACAGTTTATGGGCTTTAATTTTTTAATCACCTAGCATCCCTGACTTGTTTTCTACATAAATCCCTGGGCATCTTTCAAAAAGAGTAGGATGTATCTTGATGGACAGGCTATGTTGATCATCATGGCCTGGTCATCCTGGCCCTCTAATCTTCCCCAGTCTCTCACTGACAAATGTGTAGTGAGAGGACTGATGTAAAATGGCAGCCGTGACATCATCCAGGTGGGTGTTGAAGGAGGTTGTAGTGGCCCCCACTCACTATGTGAAGCGCTTTTTGTAGTGAACAAAGCGTTATGTAAATGTAAGAAATATTATAAACCAGTTGCGCAAACACATTTCCCAAACTGCATTATTATTCTCTCAAGTCTCTTATTCTGAAAAAATTAGTGGAAAAAAATATTTACAGTGGTGTGAAAAACTATTTGCCTCCTTCCTGATTTCTTATTCTTTTGCATGTTTGTCACACAAAATGTTTCTGATCATCAAACACATTTAACCATTAGTCAAATATAACACAAGTAAACACAAAATGCAGTTTTTAAATGATGGTTTTTATTATTTAGGGAGAAAAAAAATCCAAACCTACATGGCCCTGTGTGAAAAAGTAATTGCCCCCTTGTTAAAAAATAACCTAACTGTGGTGTATCACACCTGAGTTCAATTTCCGTAGCCACCCCCAGGCCTGATTACTGCCACACCTGTTTCAATCAAGAAATCACTTAAATAGGAGCTGCCTGACACAGAGAAGTAGACCAAAAGCACCTCAAAAGCTAGACATCATGCCAAGATCCAAAGAAATTCAGGAACAAATGAGAACAGAAGTAATTGAGATCTATCAGTCTGGTAAAGGTTATAAAGCCGTTTCTAAAGCTTTGGGACTCCAGCGAACCACAGTGAGAGCCATTATCCACAAATGGCAAAAACATGGAACAGTGGTGAACCTTCCCAGGAGTGGCCGGCCGACCAAAATTACCCCAAGAGCGCAGAGACGACTCATCCGAGAGGTCACAAAAGACCCCAGGACAACGTCTAAAGAACTGCAGGCCTCACTTGCCTCAATTAAGGTCAGTGTTCACGACTCCACCATAAGAAAGAGACTGGGCAAAAACGGCCTGCATGGCAGATTTCCAAGACGCAAACCACTGTTAAGCAAAAAGAACATTAGGGCTCGTCTCAATTTTGCTAAGAAACATCTCAATGATTGCCAAGACTTTTGGGAAAATACCTTGTGGACTGATGAGACAAAAGTTGAACTTTTTGGAAGGCAAATGTCCCGTTACATCTGGCGTAAAAGGAACACAGCATTTCAGAAAAAGAACATCATACCAACAGTAAAATATGGTGGTGGTAGTGTGATGGTCTGGGGTTGTTTTGCTGCTTCAGGACCTGGAAGGCTTGCTGTGATAGATGGAACCATGAATTCTACTGTCTACCAAAAAATCCTGAAGGAGAATGTCCGGCCATCTGTTCATCAACTCAAGCTGAAGCGATCTTGGGTGCTGCAACAGGACACTGACCCAAAACACACCAGCAAATCCACCTCTGAATGGCTGAAGAAAAACAAAATGAAGACTTTGGAGTGGCCTAGTCAAAGTCCTGACCTGAATCCAATTGAGATGCTATGGCATGACCTTAAAAAGGCGGTTCATGCTAGAAAACCCTCAAATAAAGCTGAATTACAACAATTTTGCAAAGATGAGTGGGCCAAAATTCCTCCAGAGCGCTGTAATAGACTCATTGCAAGTTATCGCAAACGCTTGATTGCAGTTATTGCTGCTAAGGGTGGCCCAACCAGTTATTAGGTTCAGGGGGCAATTACTTTTTCACACAGGGCCATATAGGTTTGGATTTTTTTTTCTCCCTAAATAATAAAAACCACCATTTACAAACTGCATTTTGTGTTTACTTGTGTTATATTTGACTAATGGTTAAATGTGTTTGATGATCAGAAACATTTTGTGTGACAAACATGCAAAAGAATAAGAAATCAGGAAGGGGGCAAATAGTTTTTCACACCACTGTATCTTTTACATTGTCTCACAGCAAAAATCCCACTGAATGAAAAAGCTGTCACATACAGTAACTGAATCATCGAAGGTGAATATGATGAGTTTTTGTAGTTTAAATTGTTATCGTAACAGCGTTTTACGTCTGCCCGGGGGCGGAGCCACCAGCAATACTAGTTGGCATTCCATCATACAATGAACAGCTTTAGAGCTGGCAGCAGGGGAAGTGTAGAAAAACCAAAAAGCAAAATGAGTTCCAACTAGTTCGAAAGCAGCAAACGATCCTTCTAAAACAAGATTGGCCCTCCGCGCAGGCGAGCGTGGCTACTGTGCCACAATATTCATCGCAGCAACACATGACATCTTAAGTAGTAATGACACCATAATTATCAAAAGACCGAAATGAACACACAGAAGTGCTTGCAGCCTTCAGCGTTTTAGTGCACCTGTCCGATTTAAACTGCACGATCAACTAGGGAGATGAGTACCTGGGCTATGTCCAGCACATGGCTGCAATGATTCCTCAAACCCACCAGATGTCGCTGTTTTCGAAGCTTCGGCTGTTTCCCATCAAAATCAGGAAGAAAAAGTGGGGTGTCGCTCGCCTATCACCAATCATTTGTAATTTTTGAAGATAGATGGATGGAATTTGAGTCACTGCTAACAGAATTGTGATTACAATCTCTTTGATGAAGGGAGCAGAAAATTAAAAAAAAAAAATTCAGCTTTCAAACCAGCTAATGAAGTCTCCGAATGTACCTGAATGTTATGCTATCCAGATATTTTCTGGTTTGTTAATTATAGCACATGACGAAATGTGTCGGTATGCTTTACATATTCAGTGCAATGAGTTTTATTATTTATTACTTATCTGACGCCTTTATATAAGGCTACTTCCATCTGGTTCCATTTCTTTTATTTTTCCAATTGGAGCACAGGCAGCTGAAGTGATTTGCTCATAGACACATGGTGTCAGTAGTGGGATTTGAACCCACAATCTCAGGGTTTGAAGTCCAAAGCTGTAATCACTACACCACATAGATGGACAGATATGAAAGGCACTATATAGATAGATAGGTATGAAACTCACTAAATAGCAGATGCATGTGAAAGGCACTATATAGATAGATATTAAAAGTACTATATAGTAGATAGGCACAATATAGGTAGATAAATTTGAACTTTTAATAAATATTATAATTCATCCAGTCAGTATCCAACCCGCTATATCCTAACTACAGGGTCACGGGAGTCTGGTGGAGCTAATCCCAGCCAACACAGGGTGTAAGGCAGGAAACAAACCCTGGGCAGAGAACCAGCCCACTGCAGGGCACACACACCCACACACCAAGCACACACTAGGGACAATTTCAGATTGCCAATGTCTTCGGACTGTGGGAGGAAACCCACGCAGACACAGGGAGAACATGCAAACTCCACGCAGAGAGGACCCGGGAAGGGAACCCAGGTCTCTTTACTGCGAGGCAGCAGTGCTACCACTGTGCCACTGTGCTGCCCAATATTATAATTAAATATTAGGCTGAAGCTTCTATCCAAGGCAACTTACAACTTTTTGAGATACAATTGATTGCATTGGTTTTTATTGGAGCACAATCAGCTGAAGTGACTACTCCGTTGGCCCCTTGAGCAGGGCCCTTAACCTGCAATTGCTCCATCCTGGGTATGACATTAATCTTCATTTAGCCCTCCAAGCAGGTCCTCCAACTTGCAGGGAAAGTTTGGGGGTTGGCGGCAGGATTGCCACACCAGCCTCCATAACAAAAACCTCCCACTGTTCCAGTGTGGTGCTGAGGTGTCACCTGTTGCAATCGGGTCCCAATCCAGGTACAGTAGTTAATCGTGTGCTGGGTGTGGCGACGCGCTATCAGCGCAAGCTCCCATTCCTCCACTTCCTTTTTTTGCTGGAGCATATTCTGGAGAAGTGACTTGCTCAGGGTCACACTGTGTCACTTGTGGGATTTGAACCCACAACATCAGGGACTGAAATCCAAAGCCCTGCCTGGCATAAGCTCTCACTCTCAGGGAATTGTCCTTCTCGGTGATTTCAACATCCATATTGACATCCCCACATCTAAACTGAGAAATGAATTCCTGTCCTTACTGGACTGCTTTGACTTGACACCACATGTTGATTTTGCCACCCACTCTGGTGGTCATATACTGGACCTGATCTGCACTTCTGGACTATCTGTTGCCAACATTTACAGCACTGATTTGGGACTCTCTGACCATAAAGCAGTATTTTTCACTGTCTCATTATCTCTCCCTCCTCTTACCTGTAAACGACAAATTTCTTACAGAAACCTTAAAAATATCTGTCCCTCTATCCTTTCTGGACCCATTTCTGATATTTTACTGTCTGCACCTATTCCACCAACACTAGATAGTCTTGTTCACCACTATAACTCAGCCCTTCATTCAGCATTAGATAAAACAGCTCCTGTAAAACACAAGCAGGTTTCCTTTAAGCGTTCGGCTCCTTGGTATAACTCAGAATTGCGATCTATGAAAGCAGCTGGCCGACGCCTTGAGAGAATGTCACGTCAGACTGGCCTCACCGTGCACATCCAGGCTTTCTCTGACCACCAAGGAGCTTACAGAGAAGCACTAACTGCTGCCAAGAACACCCATTATGGCAGAATAATAGAAAGTGGCCACGATAACCCAAGGGTTTTGTTCTCTGTAGTTAATAAACTAATTGAACCCGCATCTGGCCCAACTACCTCTTCTGCTGAAGTCTGTGAGGAATTCCTCCACTTTTTCCGTAACAAAATTAACGATCTAAATAATTCAACCAACATAAATACATCATCTGTTTATATCTCTCCCTGTTTTCCCACTCCATCCAGCTCCTTCTCTAAGTTCTCACCAGTCACATCTGCTTTGTAAGATGAGGCCGACTACTTGTGTACTGGACCCCATCCCCTCCACACTACTTAAATCCTGCCCTCATGCCATAATCCCGACTGTTACAACAATAATAAACTCATCCCTTGACACTGGCTCTGTGCCGCTCACTTTTAAAATCGCTTCTGTAACCCCAATGTTAAAAAAGTCTGGTCTTGACGCTGACAATCTTAACAATCTCCCACTTACCTTTTGTGTCAAAAGTTCTTGAGCGTGTTGTAGCTTCCCAACTCACCAATTACCTAACCTCTAATAATTTGAAATCAGTCTGGTGTCAGGGCGCAGCACAGCTGTGAAACTGCTCTGCTACAGGTAACCAATGATTTGCTTATGGCAGCAGACTCTGAACAAACCAGCATATTAATTCTGTTAGACCTCAGTGCAGCATTTGACACTCAGGTCAGACATGACATACTGCTGTCCAGAATGGAGAACATGCTGGGTATCTCTGGCACTGCCCTCCAGTGGTTCAAGTCCTATCTGACTGATAGGCAAGAGTTTGTTAGTCTTGGCAACAGCAGATCCAGCTCAGTGCCAGTCACACAAGGAGCTCCTCAGGGCTCTGTCCTCGGCCCTCTTCTCTTCTGTATTTACATGCTTCCCCTTGGCCATATTATCCGTAGCTATGGACTGGGTTATCATTTTTACGCAGACGATACTCAACTCTACTTCAATGTTAAAAGTGGAACTTCATCAGAGCTTTCTCAGCTCACAACCTGCCTTAGTGAAATTAAAACCTGGATGGAGCAGAACTCTTTAAAATTAACTTGCAACAAAACTGAACTCCTGCAAATTGGGACTAAAATGCAACTTAATAAAATGAGCTCCTTCACCAGTCCATCTTGGCGGTGATCTCATCAGACCTGCCTCTACTGTAAAGAATCTTGGTGTCATTTGTGATTCCTCCCTTTCTTATTCCGCCCACATAAATCACATTAAGAAACTTTCTTACTTTCACCTCCGTAACATATCCCGTGTTCACTCCTTCCTCTCCTTCTCTAATGCTGAGAAACTTGTCCATGCTTTTATCACATCCCGCATCGATTATTGTAACTCGCTGCTGGCAGGTGCCCCTTCTAATCTTATATCACAGCTCCAGCTTATTCAAAACTCAGCTGTAAGAGTCCTTACTCGAACCAGCAGCAGCGAGCACATCACACCCATCCTGCTCCGTCTCCACTGGCTCCCTGTGTCTTACAGAATCGAATATAAAATCCTACTAATAACATACAAAGCCTTAAATAACCTCGCGCCAAACTACATCAGTGACCTTCTCCATCACTATGTGCCTGCCCACCCACTAAGGTCCTCTGATTCTGGAAATCTTGTTGTGCCCCTCACTAATCTACACTCCATGGGTGACAGCAGGGCCTTCAGCTGTATAGCGCCCAGACTCTGGAATGACCTACCAAAATTAATCAGGTCAGCTGACTCCATGAATTCTTTTAAAAAACAACTCAGAACTCGTCTGTTCAGGAAGGCTTTTAGCTCGACTTGACTTTATTACCCTTCTCTCAGTTTACTTCTCTGTCAAGATGCTCATGTGACCTGTGTGTGTGTGTGTGTGTGTGTGTGTATGAGACCATCTGAATTTACTGTCTTCCATCCATCCATCCATCCATTGTCTCCCGCTTATCCGAGGTCGGGTCGCGGGGGCAGCAGCTTGAGCAGAGATGCCCAGACTTCCCTCTCCCCGGCCACTTCTTCTAGCTCTTCCGGGAGAATCCCAAGGTGTTCCCAGGCCAGTCGAGAGACATAGTCCCCCCAGCGTGTCCTGGGTCTTCCCCGGTGCCTCCTCCCGGTTAGACATGCCCGGAACACCTCACCAGGGAGGCGTCCAGGAGGCATCCTGATCAGACGCCCGAGCCACCTCATCTGACTCCTCTCGATGCGGAGGAGCAGCGGCTCTACTCTGAGCCCCTCCCGTATGACTGAGCTTCTCACCCCATCTTTAAGGGAGAGCCCAGACACCCTGCGGAGGAAACTCATTTCAGCCGCTTGTATTCGCGATCTCGTTCTTTCGGTCACTACCCATAGCTCATGACCATAGGTGAGGGTAGGAACATAGATTGACTGGTAAATTGAGAGCTTTGCCTTACGGCTCAGCTCCTTTTTCACCACGACTGACCGATGCAGAGCCCTCATCACTGCGGATGCCACACCGATCCGCCTGTCGATCTCACGCTCCATTCTTCCCTCACTCGTGAACAAGACCCCGAGATACTTGAACTCCTCCACTTGAGGCAGGATCTCGCTACCAACCCTGAGAGGGCACTCCACCCTTTTCCGGCTGAGGACCATGGTCTCGGATTTGGAGGTGCTGATTCTCATCCCAGCTGCTTCACACTCGGCTGCGAACCGATCCAGAGAGAGCTGAAGGTCACGGCCTGATGAAGCAAACAGGACAACATCATCTGCAAAAAGCAGTGACCCAATCCTGAGCCCACCAAACCAGACCCCCTCAACGCCCTGGCTGCACCTAGAAATTCTGTCCATAAAAGTTATGAACAGAATCGGTGACAAAGGGCAGCCCTGGCGGAGTCCAACTCTCACTGGAAACGGGTTCGACTTACTGCCGGCAATGCGGACCAAGCTCTGGCACCGATCGTACTGGGACCGAACAGCCCTTATCAGGGGGTCCGGTACCCCATACTCCCGGAGCACCCCCCACAGGATTCCTCGAGGGACACGGTCGAATGCCTTTTCCAAGTCCACAAAACACATGTAGACTGGTTGGGCGAACTCCCATGCACCCTCCAGGACCCTGCTAAGGGTATAGAGCTGGTCCACTGTTCCGCGACCAGGACGAAAACCACACTGTTCCTCCTGAATCCGAGGTTCGACTATCCGATGGACTCTCCTCTCCAGGACCCCTGAATAGACTTTTCCAGGGAGGCTGAGGAGTGTGATCCCTCTGTAGTTGGAACACACCCTCTGATCCCCTTTCTTAAAGAGGGGGACCACCACCCCGGTCTGCCAATCCAGAGGCACTGTCCCTGATGTCCATGCGATGTTGTAGAGACGTGTCAACCAAGACAGTCCTACAACATCCAGAGCCTTGAGGAACTCCGGGCGTATCTCATCCACCCCCGGGGCCCTGCCACCAAGGAGTTTTTTGACCACCTCGGTGACCTCAGTCCCAGAGATGGGGGAGCCCACCTCTGAGTCCCCAGGCTCTGCTTCCTCATTGGATGGCATGTTAATGGGATTGAGGAGGTCTTCGAAGTACTCCTCCCACCAACCCACAACGTCCCGAGTCGAGGTCAGCAGCACACCATCCCCACCATATACAGTGTTGACACTGCACTGCTTCCCCTTCCTGAGACGCCGGATGGTGGACCAGAATCTCCTCGAAGCCGTCCGAAAGTCGTTCTCCATGGCCTCCCCAAACTCCTCCCACGCCCGAGTTATTGCCTCAGCAACCACCAAAGCCGCATTCCGCTTGGCCTGCCGGTACCTATCAGCTGCCTCCAGGGTCCCACAGGACAAAAGGGTCCTGTAGGACTCCTTCTTCAGCTTGACGGCATCCTTCACCGCCGGTGTCCACCAACGGGTTCGGGGATTGCCGCCACGACAGGCACCAACCACCTTACGGCCACAGCTCCGGTCAGCTGCCTCAACAATAGAGCCACGGAACATGGCCCATTCGGACTCAATGTCCCCCACCTCCCTTGGGATGTGGTCGAAGTTCTGCCGGAGGTGGGAGTTGAAGCTACTTCTGACAGGGGGCTCTGCCAGACGTTCCCAGCAGACCCTCACAACACGTTTGGGCCTACCAGGCCTGACCGGCATCCTCCCCCACCATCGAAGCCAACTCACCACCAGGTGGTGATCAGTTGACAGCTCCGCCCCTCTCTTCACCCGAGTGTCCAAGACATGTGGCCGCAAGTCCGACGACACGACCACAAAGTCGATCATCGAACTGAGGCCTAGGGTGTCCTGGTGCCAAGTGCATATATGAACACCCCTATGCTTGAACATGGTGTTCGTTATGGACAATCCGTGACGAGCACAGAAGCCCAATAACAAAACACCGCTCGGGTTCAGATCAGGGGGGCCATTCCTCCCAATCACGCCCTTCCAGGTCTCACTGTCATTGCCCACGTGAGCATTGAAGTCCCCCAGCAGAACGAGGGAGTCCCCAGAAGGTATGCCCTCTAGCACCCCCTCCAGGGACTCCAAAAAGGGTGGGTACTCTGAACTGCTGTACGGTGCATACGCACAAACAACAGTTAGGACCCGTCCCCCCACCCGAAGGCGGAGGGAGGCTACCCTCTTGTCCACCGGGGTAAACCCCAATGTACAGGCTCCAAGTCGGGGGGCAATAAGTATACCCACACCCGCTCGGCGCCTCTCACCGGGGGCAACTCCAGAGTGGTACAGAGTCCAGCCCCTCTCAAGGAGATTGGTGCCAGAGTCCAAGCTGTGCGTCGAGGTGAGCCCGACTATATCTAGCTGGAACCTCTCAACCTCACGCACAAGCTCAGGCTCCTTCCCCTTCAGAGAGGTGACATTCCACGTCCCAAGAGCCAGCTTATGTAGCCGAGGATCGGACCACCAAGGTCCCCGCCTTCGGCCACCACCCAACTCACACTGCACCCGACCTCCTTGGCCCCTCCCATAGGTGGTGAGCCCATGGGAAGGGGGACCCACGTTGCCTCTTCAGGCTGTGCCCGGCCGAGCCCCATGGGTGCAAGCCCAGCCACCAGGCGCTCGCCATCGAGCCCCACCTCCAGGCCTGGCTCCAGAGTGGGGCCCCGGTGACCCGCGTCCGGGTGAGGGAAAACGCCGTCCAAAATTGTTTTTCATCATAGGAGGTTTGTTTAACCGCTCTTTGTCTCATCCCTCACCTAGGACCAGTTTGCCTTGGGTGGCCCTACCAGGGGCATAAAGCCCCGGACAACAGAGCTCCTAGGATCATTGGGACACGCAAACCCCTCCACCACGGTAAGGTGGCGGTTAAAGGAGGGGCTTAATCTTCTTTATTTATTTATCTGGTTTGTACAATGCTATATACTGTATACCCTGCCGTTCTATCTTAAACTCTGTGAAGTGCCTTGAGCATCGGAAAGGCGCTATATAAATAAAATGTATTATTATTATAATTGATGGAGAGATGGATAGATTGGAAGGCACTATGTAGATGAGTATGAAAGGCACTAAACACTATATGCATATGAAAGGCATTGTATTATCATTATTATTTAGCTAACGCCTTCATCCAGGGTGACTTACAACATTTGACATACAATAGGGTTCTGTTTCTTTTTTATCCAATTCTATTACACCCATCGCAAGGCTGCACTCGGGTCCCAATCCGAATAGTCGTGTGGTGGGTGCGGCAACGCGCAGTAAAATCAGCGCATGCTCCCAGCCTCTCTCTCCTTTCTATAACAGACAGGTGAAGTGACTTACTCGTTGTCACACAGTGCCAGAAGAAGGATTTGAACCCACAACGTAAAGATTTGACTTCCAGCGCCACACCACTTTGCGCTCATTTGTCGCTGTCATGTATTTTTTACACAACCATTCATCTTCCAACCCGCTGAATCCAAACACAGGGTCACGGGGGTCTGCTGGAGCCAATCCCAGCCAACACAGGGCAGGGTGCCAACCCACCGCAGGACACACACAAACACACCCACACACTAGGGCCAATTTAGAATCACCAATCCACCTAACCTGCATGTCTTTGGACTGTGGGAGGAAACCGGAGTGCCCGGAGGAAACCCACGCAGACACGGGGAGAACATGCAAACTCCACGCAGGGAGGACCCGGGAAGCGAACCCGTGTCTCCTAACTGCGAGGCAGCAGCACTACCACTGCGCCACCGTG